>NW_026891548.1:0-44630 GCF_015708825.2 Lethenteron reissneri
AAAGTTGCGTTACGGCTATTGCCGGGGCATGTGTCTGTGACTTTAGCGAAATCACCAGAGAGAGAGAGAGCGGAGAGAGAGGAAAGAAAACAAAGGATGACGTGAGTTGTGAAGTGTGTGCTGAGTGTGTGTGGTGTGTGTGTGTGTGTGTGTGGGGTGTGTGTGTGGTGTGGTGTTGTGGTGGTGTGTGGTGTGTGTGTGGTGTGTGGAGTGTGTGGTGTGTGTGTGGTGTGTGGAGTGTGTTGGTGTGTGGTGTGTGTGTGTGTGGGGTGTGTGGTGGTGTGTGTGGTGTGTGTGGGTGTGTGTGTGTGGTGTTGGGTGTGTGTGTGGTATGTGTGGTGTGTGGTTGTGGTGGTGTGTGTGTGTGTGGTGTGTGTTTGTGTATGGTGTGTGGTGGTGGTGTGGGGTGTGTGTCTGTCGTGTGTGTGTGTGTGTGGTGTGTGTGGTGTGGTGTGTGTGGTGTGTGTGGTGTGGTGTGTATGTCATAAAATACAATTCTCATGACGTTTCGGCCACAACACAAGCAGCCGCCCTCAGAACAGGTCTGTCAGAAAGACAGTGTCAGTACCCGTACCGTACCCGATACCCGCCGGGTACGGGTAGGTACGGGTACGGGTATCGGGTACCTGATTGCGACCTCTGGGATGAAGCCATGTTGCAGGCGCGGGTGGGTTGATTCTAGGAACTTGAATTGTGAGAAGACAAGACGTTGGGAAATGAGTGACAAACGGTGACTCACCAGTGACTCACGGTCTACCCGTACCCGGTATGGGTAGTCGGGTATCGGGTAGGGTACGGGTATCGGGTACGGGTCAGGTAGGGTACGGGTATCGGGTAGGGTACGGGTAGGGTACAGGTATCAGGTAGGGTACGGGTATCGTACGGGTATCAGGTAGGGTACGGGTATCTGGTAGGGTACGGGTATCGGGTAGGGTACGGGTATCGGGTAGGGTACAGGTATCGGGTAGTACGGGTATCGGGTAGGGTACAGGTATCGGGTAGAGTACGGGTATCGGGTAGAGTACGGGTATCAGGTAGGGTACGGGTATGGGGTAGAGTACGGTATCGGGTAGGGTATGGGTAGGGTCGAGTATGGGTAGGGTATGGGTATGGGGTAGAGTACCGGTATCAGGTAGGGTATGGGTATGGGGTAGATACGGGTATCAGGTAGGGTATGGTATGGGGTAGAGTACGGGTATCAGGTAGGGTATGGGTATGGGGTAGAGTACGGGTATGGGGTACCCGGTTGCGACCTCTGCGTAGCGTGGGGTAGATGGGCATTGAACACCCCAAGTGCAGCTGGTGTTGTGTTGAGTTGGTGAAGCAGCGTGCTCCCACTACGTCTGTGACCCAGTTGGACTCACTGCGGGTGTCACGTAAAACGTGGATTTAAACAAAAGCAGAAATCCTCCAGGAACATTGTTCCTGCAGCACGGCGGCGAGAGAACAGCACAGATGTTTTAAGAGACGCAACAAGTCACATTTATTGCAGAGAGTTTCACATCAATCACTCGGTCAACACTCACCGGTATTTAGCATTTTTTATGTTTTCCTGCGTGGCTTAGACATTATAATTAAATAAAATTATAATTTTATTTAATTATTTATATGACTTATTTAAAACTTGTTTTTTCCCGAAAAAAACTAAGAGTTTCAAATAATCCTTTTCTCAGAACATGAGAATGACTTGAGGTGACTGCGAGTATCCAGCTTTATGTTCACACAGCTCCGTGCCTTGATACTACTACTACTCAGATTTGTGTTCCATGATAAGTGAAGATTACGTTTAAAAATCACGACTTACTTGCACGCACTTTATGTCGGTGACGCTAAACACACAAACATTATTCATCAACGATCAAAACTACTGTCTGATGTTGTGACTTAAAAGTGTTTTACAAAAATTCAGACAATTTAAAACAACACGTCACCACAATTCCTTGGCTGTATGTTTTGTTCCTGTGGAAGCAGATTTCTGCGGGAAGACTTCAAGTCAAATTGAGTAAACGCACACAGCAACACGTACCCCACGACAATTGTTATTGTGGAATTTCTTTAAAATAATGAACATTTCAGTTGGTAGTTTGCACGTTTTAACGCCTCTGAATTTTCATCCGATTCAAGCCCCGAACCATTTCAATGTTTGCATCTCTCATTGCCACTGCCAAGACATGAATTCCCTCAAGTTTAAAATGTTTACATCACGATTCAGAAATTACGATGCGCTTTCTCTCACTCCTCACTCTCTCTCCTCACTTTCTCTCTCTCCTCACTCTCTCCTCTCTCTCTCCCCTCTCCTCACTCTGTCTCTCTCCTCTCTCTGTCTCTCTCCTCTCTCTCTCCTCACTCTCTCCCCTCACTCTCCTCACTCTCTCTCCTCACTCTCTCCCCTCACTCTCTCCTCACTCTCTCCTCTCTCTCTACTCGTCTCCACTGCCGCTGCCCGTCGGAGCTCGACGTCTGTGGCTCCTCTCCTAGGTGGGAGTCCCCGGCTCGAGCGCTCGCAGGAACCCTCCGTGTGGCAGCACCAAGGAGAAACAGAACGGAGCCCCATCATCATCATAATCACCACCATCACCACCATCATCATTATCATCATCACCACCATCATCATCACCATCATCATCACCACCATCATCATCATCACCATCATCATCATCACCACCATCACCACCACCATCATCATCACCACCATCACCACCACCATCATCACCACCACCACCATCCACCACCACCACCACCATCATCATCATCACCACCACCACCATCATCATCATCACCACCATCACCACCATCATCATCACACCACCAACATCACCACCATCATCATCACCACCACCACCACCATCACCACCACCACCATCCATCATCACCACCACCATCATCATCATCATCACCACCACCATCATCACCACCATCATCACCACCATCATCATCACACGGTGAGTCACTGGGTAGTGAGACACTGGGTAGTGAGACACTGGGTAGTGAGACACTGGGTAGTGAGACACTGGGTAGTGAGACACTGGGTAGACACTGGGTAGTGAGACACTGGGTAGTGAGACACTGGGTGGTGAGACACTGGGTAGTGAGACACTGGGTAGAGAGACACTGGGTAGTGAGACACTGGGTAGTGAGACACTGGGTAGAGAGACACTGGGTAGTGAGACACTGGGGTAGTGAGACACTGGATAGAGAACTGGGTAGTGAGACACTGGGTAGTGAGATACTGAGTAGTGAGACACTGGGTAGTGAGACACTGGGTAGAGAGACACTGGGTAGTGAGACCTGGGTAGAGAGACACTGGGTAGTGAGACACTGGGTAGTGAGACACTGGGTAGAGAACACTGGGTGGTGAGACACTGGTGGTGAGTCACTGGTAGTGAGACACTGGGTAGTGAGACACTGGGTAGTGAGACACTGGGTAGAGAGACACTGGGTGGTGAGACACTGGGTAGAGAGACACTGGGTAGAGAGACACTGGGTAGTGAGCATTGGGTAGTGAGACACTGGGTGGTGAGACACTGGGTAGTGAGACACTGGGTGGTGAGACACTGCTAGTGAGACACTGGGTGGTGAGACACTGGGTAGTGAGACACTGGGTGGTGAGACACTGGGTATGAGACACTGGGTAGTGAGACACTGGGTAGCGAGTCACGGGTAGTGGGACACTGGGTAGCGAGACACTGGATAGAGAGACACTGGGTAGTGAGACAATGGGTAGTGAGACACTGGGTAGAGAGACACTGGGTAGTGAGACACTGGGTAGTGCACTGGGTAGTGAGACACTGGGTAGTGAGACACTGGGTAGAGAGACACTGGGTGTGAGACACTGGGTGGTGAGACACTGGGTAGTGAGACACTGGGTAGAGACACTGGGTGGTGAGACACTGGGTAGAGAGACACACTGGGTAGTGAGACACTGGGTAGAGAGACACTGGGTAGTGAGACACTGGGTAGTGAGACATTGGGTAGTGAGACACTGGGTAGAGAGACACTGGGTGGTGCAGACACTGGGTGGTGAGACACTGGGTAGTGAGACACTGGGTAATGAGACACTGCCCATTTGTCATCTGTAGATGTGTCTGCCATTCTCCCACTCCGGTGGTGGGTGTACACCCAGGACCCCATTTCAAACCCATAGTGGCCTGGTCTCAGCTAGCTGATGAAAGTTGTAAGCGAGAATTGCATCAATCGCTTGCGGCTGGGGTTTGCATCATCCCCCCACTCCTGATGTCGAGGGGAAATGAGCAAGGTTTAGGACTGTGGCTCATGCAGCTGCAATGGCTGCTTTGGGTACACCGTCCAGACCTCCCCAGAGACCCTGGCTGACAGAGTAGGTGTTCATGCTGGTTGAGAAAAAGCGACAGGCCCACTCTCATCGTCTACACTGTAGACTGTAGCCTCATTCTCTGACAGGGGATGCTGTAGACTCTACAGCATCCCACTGTCAGAGAATGAGGCCTTAGCGCAGCCTTCGCTCGGAGGTTTCGGAGAGCCGTGAGGCGCTGCAAGGTATGGTTGGTGGTCGTGTGTTGCTGAGGAGATGGAGTCTGCCTCAATGGACCCACGATCACAACTCGCTCTTTAATTCCATCAAAAAAGTAACCTGCAGCGCCACACCTATTACCATCCTTAGGGGAAAGAACGGAGATTCAATCTACGACCCCCAGGAACAGGTTTGCAGATTTGCTGAGCATTTCTGTGCAGGACCTGGGGGAGGGGAAATCCCTCAGCCTGGAAAACATCATGGCACAAAGTGGGGATAACCCCTGCTGACGAGCTGAGGTGCCCTCAAATATGGGAAGAAGACACCCCTGTGAGTGGCTGCGCTAGTGGTGTGTAGTGGTGGCTGTGGCGACCGGTGGTGGTGTTGGTGTTAGTGGTGGTGTTGGTGGTGGCGACGGTAGTGTGTTAGTGGTGGTGTTGGTGGTGGCGACGGTTAGTGGTGTTGGTGGTGGTGTTGGTGGTGGCGGTGGTGTGGTGTGGTGGTAGTGGTGTTGGTGGTGGTGTTGGTGGTGGTAGTGGTGTTGGTGGTGGTGGCGACGGTAGTGGTGTTGGTGGTGGTGGTGGTGTTGGTGGTGGTGTTGATGGTGGCGACGGTAGTGGTGTTGGTGGTGGTGTTGGTGGTGGCGACGGTAGTGGTGTTGGTGGTGGTGTTGGTGGTGGTGTTGGTGGTGGCGGTGGTGTTGATGGTGGCGACGGTAGTGGTGTTGGTGGTGGTGGTGGTAGTGGTGTGGTTGGTGGTGGTGTTGGCGACGGTAGTGGTGTTGGTGGTGGTGTTGGTGGTGGCGGTGGTGTTGGTGGTGGCGGTGTTGGTGGTGTGTAACCCCTCACCCAGCCTCCGTGCTCCATGAGCCAGCTTCTGCGTTCGACCAGCAGCACAGCGGCCACCAGGTCCGTCAGGGGGCCGCGTCTTCTCCGAGTCTCCCAGCCGCCCGCAGGCCCCGAGGCTCTTGACGAGCAGCGCGCAGTACACCACCGCGGACAGGACGCCGTCCCAGCTCAGGGGCGCTCCGTTGAGAACCTTCCAGGCCATGGTCACGACCAGCCGGCGCGGCTCCACTCGCTTCGCCAGCCGCTCCGCGCCGCTCACAAAGTCCGGGATGGAGGCTTCGAACTCTGCCAGCAAGACGTCTCCTCGGGTGTCGAACGCCTCCTGCAGCCGCTCCGCACGCAGCAGCCGCTGGGAGGTCTGCAGCTGCGCCCCGGCCTCCCGCACCTGCCGCTGGAGTTGCCGCCGCAGCTCCTGAAGGTCCTCGAACTGCTGCGACTGCTCCAGATGCTCCTGTTGCATTAGCTGCAGCTGCTCGAACCGATGCGTCAGCTGCTGCTCCTGCACTTCCTGTAGCAGCTGCAGCACCTTCTGCAGCTGCTCCTGCTGCTGCTGCTCCTGCTGCTGCACAAGCTTCTGTTGCTGCTGCACAAGCTCCTGCTCCTGCAGCTGTTGCACAAGCTCCTGTTGCCGCTGCACCTTCTGCATCTGCTCCTGCACCTGCTGCACAAGCTCCTGTTGCCGCTGCACCTGCTGGAGCTGCTGCTGCACATGCTGCATGTGCTGGAGCTGCTGCTGCCAGAGCGTCTCCGCCCGCTGCCGCTGCTGCTGCTGCGCCAGCTCGAGATGTCGCTGCAACTCCGGGAGCTGCTCCTGCACCTCCTGAAGCTGCCGCTGCCGCTGCTGCAGTCGCTGATGCACAGGCTGCTGCTGCTGCTCCTGCTGCTGCTTGCGGAGCTGCCGCCGCTGCTCCGGCTGTTGCGTCAGGTGAGCTACGTAGCCGGTGATTAGATCGACGGTCATGACGGTCAGCAGCTCCATCGCTTCATCATCTTCCTCCTCCTCCTCCTCGCCGCCACCGACCCTCGCCTGAATCTCCCCCGCAGAATGCGACGCGGCTTGGGCAGAGGCCGCAGGCTGCATGGCGGTGTAGGCCTCAGTGGCGGGTGTTGACTTCGTTGTTGCTGATTCCGCTGCCGCTGCTGCTGTGGGAGGGTCGTTGATGTCGCGAGGCAATTGAGGTGGAGGAGGTGGTGGAGGTGGTGGAGGAGGTGGAGGTGGTGGCAACTTCGCGACTCGCTGGGAGCTGATGGCGTCTCCCTCCATTGCGATTTGGTTCTCGGTGATGGCGTCGGATCGATCCGTGGATCGAGAGCAATCGATTCCTCCATGCGATAACGTTAGAATCGACTTCGATTGCAAGCCGTCGGTCGATTCTGACCTCGATTCACGATCCGCACGGAGGGGGGGGGGGTCACAGAGACCCATAGACTACAGTAGAGATAGATAATAATAAATAAATCAATATTTTTAATAAATAACATTATTAATCACGACGTGCAGTTACTTTGCTGCCTTTTTACACCTGACGTAGGCAGCTTGTGTTGCCCCCGAAACGTCGTGATTTATTATTTTATTTATATTATTTCTATTATTTTTTTATTTTCATTTTTTATTTTACGGCCAAAAACAGTTGACTATTATCTGAACCGGTCGTGGGGCCTCCCCAAGGTCAACTCGGCCTAAAAGAAGTTCCCGGTGCGGCGATCATCATCACTCCGCAGTGAGAGACAAGCGACAACCAGCTGTGCCATAGATTTATTAATAAACGACTTGAGTTCTTAGCGTGTCGGAGACACTTATTACACCTGTATGGGTCAGTGTGGTGAGTCTGTGGGTCTCTGTGTGGTGAGTCTGTGGGTCCCTGTGGTGAGTCTGTGGGTCTCTGTGTGGTGAGTCTGTGGGTCTCTGTGTGGTGAGTCTGTGGGTCTGGTGAGTCTGTGGGTCTCTGTGTGGTGAGTCTGTGGGTCTCTGTGTGGTGAGTCTGTGGGTCTCTGTGTGGTGAGTCTGTGGGTCTCTGTGTGGTGAGTCTATGGGTCTGTGTGGTGAGTCTGTGGTCTCTGTGTGGTGAGTCTATGGGTCTGTGTGGTGAGTCTGTGGGTCACTGTGTGGTGAGTCTATGGGTCTGTGTGTGAGTCTGTGGGTCTCTGTGTGGTGAGTCTACGGGTTTCTGAGTGGTGAGTCTGTGGGTCTCTGTGTGGTGAGTCTGTGGGTCTCTGTGTGAGTGAGTCTATAGGTCTGTGTGAGTGAGTCTATGGGTCTCTGTGTGAGTGAGTCTATGGGTCTCTGTGTGAGTGAGTCTATGGGTCTCTGTGTGAGTGAGTCTATGGGTCTCTGTGTGAGTGAGTCTATGGGTCTCTGTGTGATGAGTCTGTGGGTCTCTGTGTGGTGGGTCTATGGGTCTCTGTGTGGTGAGTCTATGGGTCTCTGTGTGTGAGTCTAAGGGTCTCTGTGTGGTGAGTCTACGGGTCTCTGTGTGTGAGTCTAAGGGTCTCTGTGTGGTGAGTCTACGGGTCTCTGAGTGGTGAGTCTGTGGGTCTCTGTGTGGTGAGTCTGTGGGTCTCTGTGTGGTGAGTCTGTGGATCTCTGTGTGGGTCTCTGTGTGATAAGTCTGTGGTTCTCTGTGTGGTGAGTCTGTGGGTCTCTGTGTGGTGAGTCTGTGGGTCCTCTGTGTGGCTCTCTGTGTGATGAGTCTGTGGGTCTATTTGTGGTGAGTCTATGGGTGTCTGTGTGGTGAGTCTGTGGGTCTCTGTGCGAGTCTTTGGGTCTCTGTGTGAGTACCGGACATCACACAACTAAAAGCTTGAATAAAAAGTCGGGGTGAGGGGGGTGGGTGAGAAATAACTTTTCACCATCAATATAACAACAGCAATAAGGACGGTACTACTACAGTGGCCGCCTTGCCCACAAACACACAAACTTCCGACTCCGACTCTTGACACCTCATCCTCCACCTCTTCTCCTCTTACACCTCCGTCTCCGCGTGCCGCTCCGTCATCCGCGCCGTGGCGGCCTCCTCGTCGCTGGAGGGAGCGGAGAAAGTAGGCGAGGGTGATGCGCACGTACCGGGCAGCGCGTGAGCGTGCACGGACAGTGGAACTTATTCGCGCCCGTTTCGTAGACTAAACATTTCTAATTCGGAAGACGTCACGCGACCACCGAATAAACATCGGCGGGCGTCGTCAAGGGTGGGGATCGAACCCACGACCTCCTGCGTGCCAGGCGAGGTGGTCAACATCTCTCAGTGTCTGGGATCGAACCCACGACCTCCTGTGTGCCAGGCGAGGTGGTCAACATCTCTCAGTGTCTGGGATCGAACCCACGACCTCCTGCATGCCAGGCGAGGTGGTCAACATCTCTCAGTGTCTGGCATTGAACCCACGACCTCCTGCGTGCCAGGCGAGGTGGTCAACATCTCTCAGTGTCTGGCATTGAACCCACGACCTCCTGCGTGCCAGGCGAGGTGGTCACATCTCTCAGTGTCTGGCATTGAACCCACGACCTCCTGCATGCCAGGCGAGGTGGTCAACATCTCTCAGTGTCTGGGATTGAACCCACGACCTCCTGCGTGCCAGGCGAGGTGGTCAACATCTCTCAGTGTCTGGGATTGAACCCACGACCTCCTGCGTGCCAGGCGAGGTAGTCAACATCTCTCAGTGTCCTGGGATTGAACCCACGACCTCCTGCGTGCCAGGCGAGGTGGTCAACATCTCCCAGTGTCTGGGATTGAACCCACGACCTCCTGCGTACCAGGCGAGGTAGTCAACATCTCTCAGTGTCTGGGATTGAACCCACGACCTCCTGCGTGCCAGGCGAGGTGGTCAACATCTCCCAGTGTCTGGGATTGAACCCACGACCTCCTGCGTACCAGGCGAGGTAGTCAACATCTCTCAGTGTCTGGGATTGAACCCACGACCTCCTGCGTACCAGGCGAGCTGGTCAACATCTCTCAGTGTCTGGGATTGAACCCACGACCTCCTGCGTGCCAGGCGAGGTGGTCAACATCTCCCAGTGTCTGGGATTGAACCCACGACCTCCTGCGTGCCAGGCGAGGTAGTCAACATCTCTCAGTGTCTGGGATTGAACCCACGACCTCCTGCGTGCCAGGCGAGGTGGTCAACATCTCTCAGTGTCTGGGATTGAACCCACGACCTCCTGCGTTCCAGGCGAGGTGGTCAACATCTCTCAGTGTCTGGGATTGAACCCACGACCTCCTGCGTTCCAGGCGAGGTAGTCAACATCTCTCAGTGTCTGGGATTGAACCCACGACCTCCTGCGTGCCAGGCGAGGTGGTCAACATCTCTCAGTGTCTGAGATTGAACCCACGACCTCCTGCGTGCCAGGCGAGGTGGTCAACATCTCTCAGTGTCTGGGATTGAACCCACGACCTCCTGCGTACCAGGCGAGGTGGTCAACATCTCTCAGTGTCTGTGATTGAACCCACGACCTCCTGCGTGCCAGGCGAGGTGGTCAACATCTCTCAGTGTCTGGGATTGAACCCACGACCTCCTGCATACCAGGCGAGGTGGTCAACATCTCTCAGTGTCTGGGATTGAACCCACGACCTCCTGCGTGCCAGGCGAGGTGGTCAACATCTCTCAGTGTCTGGGATTGAACCCACGACCTCCTGCGTGCCAGGCGAGGTGGTCAACATCTCCCAGTGTCTGGGATTGAACCCACGACCTCCTGCGTACCAGGCGAGGTAGTCAACATCTCTCAGTGTCTGGGATTGAACCCACGCCCTCCTGCGTACCAGGCGAGGTGGTCAACATCTCTCAGTGTCTGGGATTGAACCCACGACCTCCTGCGTGCCAGGCGAGGTGGTCAACATCTCTCAGTGTCTGGGATTGAACCCACGACCTCCTGCGTACCAGGCGAGGTGGTCAACATCTCTCAGTGTCTGAGATTGAACCCACGACCACCTGCGTGCCAAGCGAGGTGGTCAACATCTCTCAGTGTCTGGGATTGAACCCACGACCTCCTGCGTGCCAGGCGAGGTGGTCAACATCTCCCAGTGTCTGGGATTGAACCCACGACCTCCTGCGTACCAGGCGAGGTAGTCAACATCTCTCAGTGTCTGGGATTGAACCCACGACCTCCTGCGTGCCAGGCGAGGTAGTCAACATCTCTCAGTGTCTGGGATTGAACCCACGACCTCCTGCGTACCAGGCGAGGTGGTCAACATCTCTCAGTGTCTGGGATTGAACCCACGACCTCCTGCGTGCCAGGCGAGGTGGTCAACATCTCTCAGTTTCATGGATTGAACCCACGACCTCCTGCGTACCAGGCGAGGTGGTCAAGAACTCTCAGTGTCTGGGATGGTGGTGGTGGTGGCGGTGGTGATGATGGTGGTGGCGGTGGTGGCGGTGGTGGCGGCGGTGGTGGCGGTGATGGTGGCGGTGATGGTGGTGACGGTGGTGGTGATGATGATGGTGGTGGTGGTGGCGGTGGTGATGATGATGGTGGTGGTGGCGGGTGATGGTGATGATGATGATGGTGGCGGTGGCGGTGACGGTGGCGGCGGTGGTGGTGGCGGTGGTGGTGACGGTGGTGACGGTGGTGGTGATGGTGGCGGTGGTGGCGGTGGTGGCGGTGGTGGCGGTGGTGGTGGCGGTGGTGGTGACGGTGGTGGTGGTGACGATGACGGTGGTGGTGGCAGTGGTGGTGGCGGTGGTGATGATGATGGTGGTGGTGGTGATGGTGGTGGCGGTGGTGGTGACGGTGGTGGTGGTGGCGGTGGTGCTGGTGGCGATGGTGATGGTGGTGGTGATGATGATGATGGTGGTGGTGGCGGTGGTGGTGGTGATGGCGGTGGTGGTGGTGATGGTGGTGGTGACGGTGGTGGCGGTGGTGGTGATGATGATGGTGGTGGTGGCGGTGGTGTTGGTGTTGGTGGTGATGGTGTTAGTGTTGGTGGTGATGGTGTTAGTGTTGGTGGCGGTGTTGGTGATGGTGGTGGTGATGGTGGTGGTGATGATGGTGTTGGTGATGGTGGTGGTGATGGCGGTGGTGGTGGTGATGGTGGTGGTGACGGTGGTGGCGGTGGTGGTGATGATGATGGTGGTGGTGGTGGTGGTGTTGGTGGTGTTAGTGTTGGTGTTGGTGGTGATGGTGGCTGTGGTGTTGGTGGTGGTGGTGGCGATGGTGTTGGTGTTGGTGGTGTTAGTGTTGGTGGCTACCTGCACTCGGCAGAGACGGCATCTCTCTCGGGCACCAGGCTCGGGGAGCTCCCTCCTTGCTCGTCCGCTGGGGAACGAGAACATCGCGCAGAGTGCGGAGAGCAAACTCCAAATACACAGCAGCAGCAGCAGGCGTCGTCAGGGTCGTGATCGAACCCACGACCTCCCGTGTACCAGGCGAGGCAGTCAACATCTCATAGCCACCACAACGCCACCACAACGCTCACCGGCATCATCTCCGTAGCCACCACAACGCCACCACAACGCTCACCGTCAACATCTCATAGCCACCACAACGCTGACCGGCAACATCTCATAGCCACCACAATGCCACCACAACGCTCACCGTCAACATCTCATAGCCACCACAACGTCACCACAACGTCACCACAACGCCACCACAACGCTCACCGTCAACATCTCATAGCCACCACAACGCCACCACAACGCTCACCGTCAACATCTCATAGCCACCACAACGTCACCACAACGCCACCACAACGCTCACCGTCAACATCTCATAGCCACCACAACACTCACCGCCACGTTTGCCGGCACTCCGTGTGCCCCACGCGGTGCACACCACGAAGGGGAGGATCGCCAGCACCGCTATGGCCGCCATGAAGCTGATGGGGGCGCTACCGCCACCGGCGGGGAGCGTCGCCTCGTCTCCCGTAGACACCGCGGACGAGGGTCGAGAGGAGCGGGAGGTGGTGGTGGCGGTGGTGGCGGTGGTGGTGGTGGTGGCTACGGGATTGGGGACACACGCGGGGAGATACGGTGAGACGCGGGGAAACAGAGAGACACAGTGAGACAGATACAAACAGAGAGACAGAGAGAGACAGGGAGACACAGACAGAGAGACAGAGAGAGACAGACACAGACAGAGAAACAGAGAGAGAAACAGAGAGACACAGACAGAGAGACACAGTGAGACAGATACAGACAGAGAGACAGGGAGACACAGACAGAGAGACACAGTGAGACAGATACAGACAGAGAGACAGAGAGAGACAGGGAGACACAGACAGAGAGAAACAGAGAGACACAGACAGAGAGACACAGTGAGACAGATACAGACAGAGAGACAGGGAGACACAGACAGAGAGACACAGTGAGACAGATACAGACAGAGAGACAGAGAGAGAGACAGGGAGACACAGACAGAGAGACACAGTGAGACAGATACAGAGAGACAGGGAGACACAGACAGAGAGACACAGTGAGACAGATACAGACAGAGAGAGAAACAGAGAGACACAGACAGAGTGGGATGCTGAGCAGTGTTGTTGTATGAGGTTAGTGATGAGGTTTTGGTCTTCATCACTTTTCTGTCTGTCTTGTGTGCGTCTCTGTGTGTCTGTGTTTGTCTGTGTGTGGCAGTGTCTGTCCGTGTGTGTCTGTGTGTGTCTGTGGCTGTCTGTTTGTCTGTGTGTGTGGCCTGGCACAAGCGTCGTGGTGATGTCACCACCACTTAGTGGCAAATGGCGGTTGTTGTTGTCTGTGTGTGGCTGTGTGTGTCTGTCTGTGTCTGTGTGTCTGTATGTGTGTGTCTGTCTGTGTCTGTGTGTCTGTCTGTGTGTACCGTTCCGGCCTTCATAGGTGCTCGCTAACAGCACTTGCCCCTACAGTCTGTTAAGGCTATACGGGGGATCTTTATCTGCCTGTGTCTGTCTGTGTGTGTCTGTCTATGTGTGTCTGTGTGTCTATTCAACATCGCCTTGCCAGGCACACTGAGGAGAGGCTTGCGTAGCCCAAATGTGGTTTCAGGAAAGGGCGGGTCCTGCACAGATGCCATATTTTCTGTCCGTCTGCTACAGCAGAGGTGGAGGGAATTCCAACAAGACCTACATCTCTGCTTTATTGACCTGGTCAAGGCCTATGATACCATCAGTAGGCCTGGGCTCTGGGTCATTGTTCGTGCTTTTGCAGTCCCTGACCCTCTGCTCACGATTATTAAGGACCTTCGTGATGGTGAGCGGGCCCGGGTAAAACTACGTGGCTGGGAGTCAGAGCCATTCCCTTTTTACCTTGGGGTGCAACAGGGATGTCCTCTAGCTCCCACATTATTGAACATCTATTTTGACCACGTAGTTCGTGAAGCCTTCGATGGCTGTACCAGAGGAATTTCCATCTGGTACAGATACAATGGGAGGCTGATTGATGCCCAGGTGCGGTCAAGGGATGGCTCCCTATTGCTCAACCATGTTATGTATGCCGATGATCTAGTAATTGCTGCTCACTCAGAGGAGGATTTGGAGGCGCTGCTGATGAACCTGGAGCGTGCCACTAAGAGGTGGGGCCTTACCATCAGACCCACCAAAACTAAGCACCTGCCTTGGTATTTTGTACCATTGGACACTCCACCCCCACATCACCATTTGGTGATAGGGCAGTTGTGGAGAGAGTGGAGAGTTTCCCATACCTGGACAGTGTGATCATGGCCGGCTCCGGTTTAACAGCAGAGATCTCACTCCGAATCAGTCGAGCGGCAATATCTTTTCATTGGTTGTGTAACGGTGTGTGGAAGCTACCTGGTCTGTCGCTCTGCACGAAGCTTCAGATCTTCTCGGCCAAAATCATTCCCTCCCTTCTCTACGCATACGAAAAGTGGACCCCCCTAATGGAACATATTCGCCGCTTAAAAACATTAAGGCTGGCCTGCCTACGATCCATCCTGGGTTTAACCAGGCTGGATTGTGTGAGGAGCTCATAATCCTTGAAAGATCTGGACAAAGTCCCATCGGTGAGCTCCTCCGGCAGGCAAGGCTGCGTTGGCTGGGTCATGTAGACCGTATGCCCAGCCACCGCGTGCCTAAACAGCTTTTGTTCGGCCGGATAGAGGGGGGCTAAATGGGTGCGGTACTCATCCACCCACTCACTCACCCACCTACCCACTCACTCACATCACCCACCCACCCACTCACTAACTCACTCACCCACCCACCCACTCACTCACTCACTCATCCACCCACTCACTCACTCACCACTCACTCACTCACCCACTCACCCACCCACTCACACACTCACCCACTCACCCACTCACCCACTCACTCACCCACCCACTCACCCACATCACCAACCCACTTACACACTCACCAGCTCACCCACTCACCCACCCACTCACCCACCCACTCACCCACTCACTCACCCACCCACTCACCCACTCACACACTCACCCACTCACTCACCCACCCACTCACCCACTCACTCACCCACTCACTCACCCACTCACACACTCACCCACTCACTCACACACCCACTCACTCACACACTCACCCACCCACCCACTCACCCACTCACCCACTCATTCACACACCCACTCACTCACACACTCACCCACCCACCCACCCACTCACTGACACACTCACCCACCCACTCACTCACCCACCCACCCACTCACCCACCCACTCACCCACCCACTCACTGACACACTCACCCACCCACCCACTCACCCACCCACCCACTCACCCACCCACCCACCCACCCACCCACCCACTCACCCACGGCGCTGTGTGGTGGAGGGACGGAGACACACGACAGGGGAGACCACTCCCCTGTCTTCCACCGCGGGTAGTTGACTACGACTCTCACGCGGACGCAGTAGTCAGCGGCGCCTGCAGGCTGAGGCAGCGCGTGGCGGTAGCGACATCCCAGAAAGCGCTCCTGGCAGGAGCAAGCAGAGGGTCTCAGTGTGCTGGGTTACGTGGATGACACATCGGTGGTCTGGCCACACGGCAAACATGCACTGAGCGCGTTTCTAAATCATCTCAACTCGCAAAACCCATCCATCCAAACACACACACATGTACATTGGCCACGTTCTGTTTACGTGACAACCCTCACGAGTTGGCTGTGTCGGGTGGTCGCGGGTTTTAACGACACATCATTTATATATTTACGTGATCTAACCCAAAAACCTCTTATGGATGATATTGGTCGCGAAGCCTGCTACGTGTTAACCTGAGTATCATCATCAACAGTAGTAGCAGCAGCAGCAGCAATAGCATCATCAGTAGTAGCAGCAGCAGCAATAGCATCATCATCAGTAGTAGTAGCATCACCACCCACCCACTCAACCACCCACTCAACCACCCACTCAACCGCCCACCCGCCCCACCACTCACTCACTCACCCACCCACTCACTCACTCACCCACCCACCCACCAACTCACCCACCCACCCACTCACTCACCCACCCACCCTCCCACTCACTCACTCACCCACCCACTCACTCACTCACCCACCCACCCACTCACCCACCCACTCACCCACTCACCCACCCACTTACCCACTCACTCACCCACTCACCCACCCACCCACTCACTCACCCACTCACACACCCACCCACTCACCCACTACCCACCCACCCACCCACTCACTCACTCACTCACCCACTCACTCACTCACCCACCCACCCACTCACCCACTCACTCACCCACCCACTCACCCACCCACTCACCCACCCACCCACTCACTCACTCACCCACCCACTCACCCACTCACTCACTCACCCACTCACCCATTCACTCACTCACCCACTCACTCACCCACTCACTCACCCACTCACCCACTCACTCACCCACCCATCCACTCACTCACTCACTCACCCACCCACCCACCCACCTACCCACTCACCCACCCACCTAACCACCACCCACTCACCCACCCAACCACCACTCACCCACTCACCCACCCACCCACTCACCCACCCACTCACTCACTCACCCACTCACCCACCCACCCACCCACTCACCCACCCACCCACCCACTCACCCACCCACTCACTCACTCACCCACTCACCCACCCACCCACCCACCCACCCACTCACTCACCCACTCACTCACCCACCCACCCACCCACTCACCCACCCACCCACTCACCCACTCACCCACTCACTCACCCACTCACCCACCCACTCACCCACCCACCCACTCTCACTGTGCTAGTGACACCCCTCCTTGTGGAGACCTCGGCTTGCAGATGGTAGCGCACGTCACTCTGCGCCATCCTCCTCCTCCACACGCTGCTCATGGAGACCCGCACGGACAGCTCCCACATCGTCGTCGATGACGACGACGATGTCGTTGTCATCGTCGTCATAAAACTCATTGTCGTCGTCATCACCGTCACCGCCATCACCGCCATCATCATCATCAGCGTCACCACCATCACCGCCATCATCATCATCACCATCACCATCACCGCCATCACCGTCACTGCCATCACCGCCATCACCGTCACCGCCATCACCGTCGGCCCCATCACCGTCGGCCCCATCACCGCCATCACTGTCACCGCCATCACCATCATCATCGTCATCAGCGTCACCGCCATCACTGTCACCGCCATCACCCTCATCGTCATCATCACCGTCACCGCCATCAGAGTCACCGCTATCACGTTCATCATCATCATCAGCATCGCCACCATCACCGTCACCACCATCACCCTCATCATCATCGTAGTTATCACCGTCACCCGCCATCACCGTCGGCCCCATCACCGTCGCCACTATCATCCTCATCATCATCCTCATCATCATCCTCATCATCATCATCACCCTCATCATCATCATCGTAGTCATCATCGTCGTAGCCATCGTCGTCGTCATCTTCGTAGTCCTCACCCTCCTCACCACCACACTCCTCCCCCTCCTCACCACCCTCCTCCTCCTCACCACCCTCCCCCTCACCACCCCCCTCCTCCTCCAGCGTCACGTTCTTGTGCAGCATCAAGGTGACAGTCGGAGCACTCAGCACGGCTGAGACACGGGGGGGGGGGGGGGGGGGAGAGTCACGGGTGGGGAGGGGTGAGGGAGATGACGTCATCTCACTCACCTGGTGAGATGACGTCATCTCACTCACCTGGTGAAGAGATGACGTCATCTCACTCACCTGGTGAAGAGATGACGTCATCTCACTCACCTGGTGAAGAGATGACGTCATCTCACTCACCCCCCTAGCCTGAACAGACTGTTGGTGCCAGAGCAGCACACAGAGACACCCACACACAGACACACTCACACAGACACACACACAGACACACACAGACATACACACAGAGACACACAGACACACACAGACACACATACAGAGACACACACAGACACACACAGACATACACACAGACACACACAGACACACACACAGACACACACACGGAGACACACACACACAGACACACACACACAGACACTCACACAGACACACACACAGACATACACACAGAGACACACAGACACACACACACACAGAGACACACACAGACACACACACGGAGACACACACAGAGACACACAGACACACAGAGACACTCACACACAGAGACAACAACAACAACCGCCATTCGCCACTAAGTGGCGGTGACGTCACCACGACGCTTGTGCCAGGCCAAGTGCACCATGAGGCTGCCACGTGAAGTGTCGAACGCCCGCTGGCAGGAGGTCACGGGGCAGACCCAGCAGGTGCCACGGGTCGACTGACCGAGATGACCGAGATGACTGGCTGATGCACCACCTGTGCCCCCTACTGTACCAACTTGCTGTGCTTTAGCCACCCGGCGCTCCGCTCGTTGTTGTGAGCGTCGCTCCTCCACCCTCCGTTGTTGTTGGAGGGCGACTGCCTCCAACTGCCCAGTAGCGTCCTTCACGAGCCTCCTCCACAGAGGCCGATCTTGACACCGCTGGTACCAGTCATCGGCAAGTCCACTCAGCTCCACGTCCTTTTGTACCACATCACCCCATCTCTTCTCTAGCCCGTGCCGCACCCGTTTAGCCCCCTCGATCCGGCCGAACTAAAGCTGTTTAGGCATGCGGTGGCTGGGCATGCAGGCTACATGACCCAGCCAACGCAGCCTTGCCTGCCGGAGGAGTTTACCAATGGGACTTTGCCCAGATCATTCAAGGATTTGTGAGCTCCTCACACAATCCAGCCTGGTTAAACCCAGGATGGATCGTAAGCAGGCCAGCCTAAATGTTTCCAACCGGCGAAGACACACACAGAGACACACACACACAGACAGACACACACAGAGACACACAGAGACAGAGACACACACAGAGAGAGAAACATAGACAATGCCACTCACTTGTCTTCAAGGGTAACACCTCAACCACGACCCAGGGTGATGATGATGGTAGTGATGGTGGTGGCGATGGTGGTGGTGGTGATGATGATGGTGGTGATGTTGGTGGCGATGAGACGGTGGATCTGACGCGAAGGTGATAGCGGTCGCCAGGATGTCGCAGCGCTGAGGAGACATCGCACCGTGTCTCTGCGGTGGCAGCGCAGACGGTCCGCCAGCGGGCTCGTCCATAGCTGCACAGACAGAGACACGGGGAGGAGGAGGTGGTGAGGAGTGGGTGAGTGAGTGAGTGGGTGAGTGGGTGGGTGAGTGGGTGGGTGGGTGAGTGGGTGGATGAGTCAGTGAGTGAGTGGGTGAGTGAGTGGGTGAGTGAGTGAGTGGGTGGGTGAGTGAGCAAGCGGGTGAGTGGTCGAGTGAGTGGGTAAGTGGGTGAGTGAGTGGGTGAGTCAGTGAGTGAGTGGGTGGGTGAGTGAGTGGGTGAGTCAGTGAGTGAGTGGGTGGGTGGGTGAGTGGGTGAGTGGGTGAGTGACAGAGTGGGTGGGTGAGTAAGTGGGTGGGTAAGTGCAGTAGTCAGTGAGTGAGTGGGTAAGTGAGTGAGTGGGTGAGTGAGTGGGTAGTTGAGTGCGTTAGTCAGTGAGTGAGTAGGTGAGTCAGTGAGTGAGTGGGTGGGTGAGTGAGTTATTCAGTGAGTGAGTGGGTGAGTGGGTGGTTGAGTGTGTTAGTCAGTGAGTGAGTGGGTGAGTAAGTGGGTGGGTGAGGGCATTAGTCAGTGAGTGAGTGGGTGAGTGAGTGAGTGAGTGGGTGAGTGAGTGAGTGGGTAGTTGAGTGCGTTAGTCAGTGAGTGAGTGGGTGAGTCAGTGAGTGAGTGGGTGGGTGAGTGAGTTAGTCAGTGAGTGAGTGGGTGAGTGAGTGGGTGGGTGAGTGCATTAGTCAGTGAGTGAGTGGGTGGGTGAGTGGGTGGTTGAGTGTGTGAGTGGGAGAGTGAGTGGGTGGTGCATGAGTGGGTGGGTGAGTGAGAAAGTGGGTGGGTGAGTAAGTGGGTGGGTGAGTGGATGGGTGGGTGAGTGGATGGGTGGGTGAGTGAGTGGATGGATGAGTAAGTGGGTGGGTGAGCGAGTGGGTGAGTGGGTGAGTGGATGGATGGATGAGTGAGTGGATGGGTGCGTGAGTGCGTGGGTGGGTGAGCGAGTGAGTGGGTGAGCGAGTGAGTGGATGGTTGAGTGAGTGGATGTGTGAGCGAGTGGGTGAGCGAGTGGGTGGGTGAGCGAGTGAGTGGATGGGTGAGTGAGTGGATGGGTGAGTGAGTGGGTGGGTGAGCGAGTGAGTGTGAAGTACCGGTGAGGACGCTTGACACCGAGGTTGAGGCACACGTATATTTATTTCACAATACGACAGTGGGCATATAACACTCGAGAAGGTATCGGCCCCCTCACCCGTATAACTCGGGATACACCCCTTGCTAACTCTGTCCTAGCCCCGAGTCCTCCACTAATGGGCTAGGGGAGGCTATCTGGCCCGACACTGGTAAGTCGGGCCCGGTACCCGGAGTTCCAGACCAGCTCTTACAAGAGCACCGGCTCTGGCTTTCGGGACCACGCCACTGGCTCAGTCCTGTCCGGCCCTGAAAAGGACATCGAACTAGGGGAGTCCAGGGCTCTATCTAAGACGTCTTCAGTCTTCTTCCTTTAGCTTAAAACATAACTCTCGAGCCCTTTGAAACATCCCCTTTTATACCCAACCCCTCCCTGAGGGGTGGGGCCCCGGGGGATCATAACGTTCGAACCAGCCCCCCCAGGGTGTCTGGCTCGGACGTCGTAGAGGGGCACCTCCTCGTGCACTTACGTAGCCCCGCCCACTGTGTTTGTTTTCCATAGGCTGCCATGCATAACGGGCCCTCTCTTTAACACCCCTACAAGTGTATGGTTGAGTGAGTGGGTGGGTGAGCGAGTGAGTGGGTGGGTGAGTGGGTGGGTGAGCGAGTGAGTGGATGGTTGAGTGAGTGGGTGAGTGGGTGAGTGAGTGGATGGTTGAGTGAGTGGGTGAGTGAGTGGGTGAGTGAGTGAGTTGGTGAGCGAATGAGTGAGTGGATGGTTGAGTGAGTGGATTGGTAGGTGAGTGAGCGAGTGAGTGGGTGGGTGAGTGAGTGGGTGGGTGGGTGGGTGAGTGAGTGGGTGGGTGGGTGAGCGAGTGAGCGAGCATCTCACAGTTTGCTGTCCACCCTGTAGGCAACGTCCAGGAGCTTTGAGCTGCTGCTGGTGGCGACGTCCACTTGAGCGTCGTGGTCCCAGCGGAGTTGCGTCAGCAGGTCGCGAGACTCCACGCGGACATTCAGAGGGGGAGTCGCAGCTGGGGAGATGGGCAGTGTGCGCTAACCACTGCACCACCACTCCCCACACACACACACAGTGCGCTAACCACTGCACCACCGCTCCCCACACACATACACACAGTGCGCTTACCACTGCACCACCGCTCCCCACAGTGCGCTAACCACTGCACCACCACTCCCCACACACACACAGTGCGCTAACCATTGCACCACCGCTCCCCACACACATACACACAGTGCGCTTACTACTGCACCACCACTCCCCACACACACACACAGTGTGCTAACCACTGCACCACCGCTCCCCACACACACACAGTGCGCTAACCACTGCACCACCGCTCCCCCCCCCCACACACACACACAGTGTGCTAACCACTGCACCACCGCTCCCCACACACACACAGTGCGCTAACCACTTCACCACCGCTCCCCACGTCCACCACAACCTGGTACCCGATGTATCAACCACCTCTGGCTGGGCTCACCGTGTGTACACGTGACGAGGACGGAGAGGAAGAGTAGGCCAAGTCTCGAGAAGAGTTCTTGCACCGCCATGACACCCACCTGGGACCCACGTGTTTCAGTTTCTCAAGTCACGTGGTGCAGAGAAATTCGATTCCCGGTTCGATTAACTTTACTTGCGTCGATTCTTAATGGGATAACATTAGGAATCGATTCCTGTAGCGTAGTGGATGTATAGAGTCGATTTCTATTGGGATAACATGGGAATCGATTTATAGTTTATTAAGCTAATGGAATCGATTTCCGTTGGGATCACATGGAAATAGACTATCGCGTGTGTGTGTCCATGTGTGTGTGTCACTCCATGTGTGTGTGTGTACTTGTGTGTGTGTGTAAGTCGATGTCTGTGTGTGTGTACTTGTGTGTGTGTGTAAGTCCGGCAAAACAACCTCCTACCTCCTCGCGGTGCCGGACGGGCAACACTGTCGTGGGCAGTGCTGTGGGGGGAGGGCCAATGCCCATTGGCCTCTCCCCTCATGGCGTCTGTGACCACCACAGTGGCTAAACGGGGGCTCTGGACGGGTGTGAGGGGCTGGTAACCCCTCCACCTTCAATTCATTACCACTAAACCACGAATTAAACATAAACCTGTAACAAATAAGCTTGTGCCGGAGGCCCCGGGGGGTCAGGCTTTTATGACGTCTCCTGGCCAAACCCCATTTGGCGGAGCCAGGAGATTGAATTTTCACCCTCGGGGCTCCTCCAGAAACAACAAAAAACCATTGCGGATGGCCACGTGGAATGTTCGAACGCTCACTGCGGAGGAGAGGCTGCCACTCCTCTGTCGGGAGCTGGACCGGTACCGCCTGGATCTCTGTGGCATTCAGGAGGTCCGGTGGACCGGTTCTGGCTCCTGCCACCATGAGGGGTGGACAGTCCTCTACTCGGGGCAGGAGACTGCCAAACAACAGGGTGTGGCTCTTCTTCTGAACAAAAGAATGAAGGGGGCGTGGGAGCGTGGCGGTGAGGTGTGGGAAGCTGTAAGCCCCAGGATACTTTGGGCTCGCCTTCCCATCAACCAGAGGCGAGGAGTGGTGGTCGTGGTTACTTATGCCCCCACCGAAGACGAACATCCGTGGAGGGATGCAAGCAAAGCCGATGAGTCAGACGCTTTCTATGACCTCCTGTCACAGGTGCTGGCTAAAGTGGCCACTCGGGACAGAGTCATCTTGTTGGGTGACTTCAATGCCCGAGTTGGTCATGATGCTGACACCTGGTCTGGAGTGATTGGAAGGCATGGGCCAGATCAGCTCAATAATAACGGTAGGAGGCTGCTAGATTTTTGTGCAGCCCATGGGCTTGTAATTACCAACACGCTCTTCCGGCATCGGCGCATCCACACAACATCATGGATACATGCCGGGTCCAAGCAAGAACATCTGCTGGACTACATAGTGACGGACCAGCGGATGCGAACCCATGTCCTTGACACCAGGACCTACCGTGGAGCTGATCTGTCCTCTGACCATCGACTAGTCATCTGTAAGATGCGCCTGCCTTTCTTCCACTCCGGTGGTGGGTGTACACCCAGGATCCCATTCCAACCAAAAGTGGCCTGGTCTCAGTTAGCTGATGAAAGTTGCAAGCGAGAATTTCATCATCGCTTGCAGCTGGGGTTGGCATCGTCCCCCACTCCACCTGATGTCGAGGGTAAATGGGCGAGGTTTAGGACTGTGACTCATGCAGCTGCAATGGCTGCTTTGGGTACGCGGTCCAGACCTCCCCAGAAACCCTGGCTGACAGAGGAGGTGTTCAGGTTAATTGAGAAAAAAGCGACAGGCCCACTCTCATCGCCTACAGCATCCCACGTCAGAGAATGAGGAGGTTTACCGCAGCCTTCGCTCGGAAGTTCGGAGAGCCGTAAGGCGTTGTAAGGATGGGTGGTGGTCGCGGGTTGCTGAGGAGATGGAGTCTGCCTCAGTGGCCCGTGATCACAAATCACTATTTAACTCCATCAAAAAAGTAACCTGCAGCGCCACACCTATTACCATCATTAGAGGAAAAAACGGTGATCCAATCTCCGACCCCCAGGAACAGGTTTGCAGATTTGCTGAGCATTTCTGTGAGGTCCTGGGGGAGGGAAATTCTCTCAGCCAGGAAAACATCATGGCACAAAGTGGGGATAACCCTGCTGAGGCTGCGGTGCCTCAAATATTGGAAGAGGTCACCCCCTGTGAGTGGCTGGCTGAGGTTCCAGCTGTTGAGGAAGTACTGAGGGCGATCCGGAGTCTGAGACCAGGGAAGGCACCGGGCAGAGATGATCTCCCAAGCGAAATGCTGAGGGAGGGTGGCGTTTGTGCACAGACTGCCCTATATGACATCATAACAACAGTCTGGACCACTGGACGGGTTCCGCAGGACTGGAAGGATGCCCTGGTGGTCCCCCTCTTTAAGAAGGGGGACCGCACAGACTGTAACAACTACAGGGGCATCTCACTCCTCAGTGTGCCGGGTAAGGTCCTGGCAAGGATTATTCAACATCGCCTTGCTAGGCACGCTGAGGAGGGGCTTGCGGAGCCCCAATGCGGTTTCAGGAAAGGGCGGTCCTGCACAGATGCCATATTTTCTGTCCGTCTGCTACAGCAGAGGTGTAGGGAATTCCAAAAAGACCTACATCTCTGCTTTATTGACCTGGTCAAGGCCTATGATACCATCAGTAGGACTGGACTCTGGGTTGTTCTTCGTGCTTTCGGAGTCCCTGACCCTCTGCTCACGATCATTAAGGACCTTCATGATGGTGAGCGGGCCCGGGTAAAACTACGTGGCCGGGAGTCGGAGCCTTTCCCTGTACACCTTGGGGTGCGACAGGGATGTCCTCTGGCTCCCACATTATTTAACATCTATTTTGACCGCGTAGTTCGTGAAGCCTTCAATAGCTGTACCGGGGGAATTTCCGTTTGGTACAGATATAATGGGAGGCTGATCGACGCCCGGGTGCGATCAAGGGATGGCTCCCTATTGGTCAACCACGTTATGTATGCCGATGATTTGGTAATAGCTGCTCATTCAGAAGAGGAGTTGGAGGCGCTGCTGCTGAGACTGGAGCGTGCCACTAAGAGGTGGGGCCTTACCATCAGCCCCACCAAAACCAAGCACCTGCCTGGGTATTTTGTACCATCGGACACTCCACCCCCACAACTCCCAATTGGTGATGGGGCAGTTGTGGAGAGAGTGGAGAGTTTCCCATACCTGGGCAGTGTGCTTATGACCGGCTCCAGTCTATCAGCAGAGGTCTCACTCCGAATCAGTCGAGCGGCAATATCTTTTCATCGGTTGCGTAACGCTGTGTGGAAGCTACCTGGTCTGTCGCTCCGCACGAAGCTTCAGGTCTTCTCGGCCACGGTCATTCCCTCCCTTCTCTACGCTTGCGAGACGTGGACCCCCCTGGTGGAGCATCTTCGCCGGTTGGAAACATTTAGGCTGGCCTGCCTACGATCCATCCTGGGTTTAACCAGGCTGGATTGTGTGAGGAGCTCACAAATCCTTGAAAGATCTGGGCAAAGTCCCATCAGTGAGCTCCTCCGGCAGGCAAGGCTGCGTTGGCTGGGTCATGTAGCCCGCATGCCCAGCCACCGCATGCCTAAACAGCTTTTGTTCGGCCGGATCGAGGGGGCTAGACGGGCGCGGCACGGGCTGGAGAAGAGATGGAGTGATGTGGTACAGGAGGACGTGGAGCTGAGTGGACTTGCCGATGACTGGTACCAGCGGTGTCAAGATCGGCCTCAGTGGAGGAGGCTCGTGAAGGACGCTACTGGGCAGTTGGAGGCAGTCGCCCTCCAACAACAACGGAGGGCGGAGGAGCGACGCTCACAACAACGAGCGGAGCGCCGGTGGCTAAAGCACAGCAAGTTGGCACAGTAGGGGGCACAGGTGGTGCATCAGCCAGTCATCTCGGTCATCTCGGTCAGTCGACCAGTGGCACCTGGGTCTGCCCCGTGACCTCCTGCCAGCGGGCTTTCGACACTTCACGTGGCCTCAAGGTGCACTTGGCCTGGCACAAGCATCGTGGTGACGTCACCGCCACTTAGTGGCGAATGGCGGTTGTTGTTGTTGTTGTGTGTGTCTACTGTGTGTGTGTGTCACTGTGTGTGTGTGTACTGTGTGTGTGTCGTGTGTGTGTGTGTAGGTGTGTGTGTAAGTGGTGTGGAGTGTGTACTTGGTGTGTGGTGTAAGTCGATGTCCTGGTGTGTGTGTAAGTCGATGTCTGGTGTGTGTACTTAAGTCGATGTCTGTGTGTGTAAGTCGATGTCTGTGTGTGTGTACTTGTGTGTGTGTGTAAGTCGATGTCTGTGTGTGTGTACTGTGTGTGTATAGTCGATGTCTGTGTGTGTACTTGTGTGTGTGTGTAAGTCGATGTCTGTGTGTGTGTACTTGTGTGTGTGTAAGTCGATGTCTGTGTGTGTGTGTACTTGTGTGTGTGTGTAAGTCGATGTCTGTGTGTGTGTACTTGTGTGTGTGTAAGTCGATGTCTGTGTGTTTACTTGTGTGTGTGTGTAAGTCGATGTCTGTGTACTTGTGTGTGTGTGTAAGTCGATGTCTGTGTGTGTGTACTTGTGTGTAAGTCGATGTCTGTGTGTGTGTACTTGTGTGTGTGTGTCACTCCATCTCGGTCAGTCGACCCGTGGCACCTGCTGGGTCTGCCCCGTGACCTCCTCCTGCCAGCGGGCGTTCGACACTTCACGTGGTGGCCTCAAGGTGCACGTGGCCTGGCACAAGCGTCGTGGTGACGTCACCGCCACTTAGTGGCGAATGGCGGTTGTGTGTGTGTGCGTACAACGAGCGGAGCGCCGGGTGGCTAAAGCACAGCAAGTTGGCACAGTAGGGGGCACAGGTGGTGCATCAGCCAGTCATCTCGGTCATGTCGAAGTGTGCGGTGCAGGGCTCTGTCTGGGACAAGTGTCTGCGGACACGCCTGGCTTGAAGCGATTGCATTCAGAGCCTTGACCCTCCAGCGAGGTAACTGAACGCCGGTTGCGAGTGCACACATCGCCGAGCCACTACGGTGCAGCTGCCGTGCGCATCGAGGCATTCCGGCAAAGCGACTGAACCCTCGACAGAGCGCGACGTGCAGAGCAGATTGTCAGCACCACCACCGACGATGATGTCAATGATTCATCGCGGACAGATCGCAGAGTGAAGTGCGCTTCTCATAAAGACGTCAATAACGCAGCTTAAAGTTTGCACAAATGTCTTTTATTACAAAGTAGTACAAGACGAGAGACCGAGAGTGTGTAGTGACTCCGTCCTAGCGGCTGGCGCCGCCGCCGCCGGCCAGGCGATGCATCGCCGGCGCCGCACCAGCCGCACGGTGCGCGTCAGGACGGCCGTCTGCTCGGCGCTTGCCAGGCCGGCGGCCGCCAGCGCCGTGTGTTGCTCACGCGCCAGTCGGAGCAGCGCCGTCAGGAGCCTGCCAGAGAGGGGGGGGGGGGGGGCGGTCACGTCAGCGTCGTCACGCACGGAGCGCTCCACACGCACGGCACTGGCACACGCGCACCGACTCGCACAAACACTAGCGCACACACGCACACACACACGGCACTGACACACGCACCGACTCGCACGCAAACACAAGCGCACACACGCAAACACACACACACGCAAACACACACACACAAACACACACACGCAAACACACACACGCAAACACACACACGCAAACACACACGGCACTGACACACGCACCGACTCGCACACAAACACAAGCGCACACACACAAACACACACACACGCAAACACACACACACAAACACACACACGCAAACACACACGCAAACGCACACACACACACACACGCAAACACACACGCACACACGCAAACACACACATGCAAACACACACACACGTAAAACACACACACACGCAAACACACATACACGCACGGCACTGACACACGCACCGACTCACATGCAAACACAAGCGCACACCCGCACACACACACAAACACACGCAAACACAAGCGCACACAAACACACACCCGCACACACACACACCCACAAAGATCCCCCGTGTAGCCTTAACAGACTGTTGGGGCGAGTGCTGTTAGCGAACGACACGCGAGGGGGTGGGTCTCTGTGTGGTGAGTCTGTGGGTCTCTGTGTGGTGAGTCCGTGGGTCTCTGTGTGGTGAGTCTGTGGGTCTCTGTGTGGTGAGTCTGTGGGTCTCTGTGTGGTGAGTCTGTGGGTCTCTGTGTGGTGAGTCTGTGTGGTGAGTCTGTGTGTTGAGTCTGTGGGTCTCTGTGTGTGGTGAGTCTGTGGGTCTCTGTGTGGTGAGTCTGTGGGTCTCTGTGTGGTGAGTCTGTGTGGTGAGTCTGTGTGGTGAGTCTGTGGGTCTCTGTGTGGTGAGTCCGTGGGTCTCTGTGTGGTGAGTCTGTGGGTCTCTGTGTGGTGAGTCTGTGGGTCTCTGTGTGGTGAGTCTGTGTGGTGAGTCTGTGTGGTGAGTCTATGGGTCTCTGTGTGGTGAGTCTATGGGTCTCTGTGTGGTGAGTCTGTGGGTCTCTGTGTGGTGAGTCTCACCTCTCCGTTTCCTGACGCTCCGCCTCGCGCAGCATGGCAAACTGCTCGGCTTGCCGAACTCGCCGACGCAGCTCCGTCTCCTCCCCCTCCCGCTCGCCGCCGGGCGCCACCACCGCCGGCTGTCGGGCGGGACCCACGGCCGCGATGGCGCCGTCTAAGGGCGGCGCCCGGAGCCGGTCGGCGTTGTCGGCGGGTTCCGTGGCGCGCTGCTGCTGTTGCTGTTGCTGCTGCTGTTGCTGCTGCTGCTGCCGTAACTGCTCCACCACCGCCAGCATCTCCGGCCTGGTCAAGGTGAGGCACCGGCGCCGGTGATGACGACGGCGCTGAGGGAGGGGGGGGGGGGGGGGGGCGGGAGGGTTAGAACGGGGCGCCGTGTCGCGGGCGCCCACCAGGGCCGCCGCTCGCGTCGCGGTCGAAGCGTCGCGCTTCTGTGATTCTCTCGAACCCGCCGCCGCCGACGCGACTTCTTCACCCAAAGACCCGAGAACGTCAATTCTTGCCGCGTCCACGAAACCTTCGGGACGAGATCCCCCCCCCCCCCCCCCGCGGTGCGTCTCTCTCACCTGAGCGGCGACGCCGTCCGGGTTGGCTGCCGTGGCCGCCGCCGGCGCCACCCGGCGCGGCTCCTCCGGGTCGCGCCGGGGCTCCTCCTGCGGCTGCTGGCGCCGCGGTTGCGGCAAGACGACGCAGCGCGGCACCACCAGGCAGCGGCGCCGCAGTTGCCGCGGCGTGGGGAGGCCGAGGTGGTGGCCCTGGAGGTGGGGCCCCGGGTAGCGGCGGGCGCCGTCGCTCGTGTCCGTGGGCTGACGGCGAAGCCGAGGGGAGGGGGGGGGCACAACAACAACAACAAGAGGCTGTCACTCTCTAAACTAGCGCTGGGCGATTTGGGGGAAATACCTAATTGAGATTTTTCTGACAGATATTGCGATTTGATTTGATATAAAACAATTCGTTCAAGTCAAGCTTCAGTTCAATATTCACTGTGTAATAGATTTACAACGTGTGATGTGGCATTGCCACATGATACCGTCAACATATGAACTGATACATATATTCTAATGGAAGGATGAGAACTTAAAAATATATGAATTGCTTCCAACATGTATTTATAAAAAAAAAATTTAATAGAACAATCAAACATAGAACAATTGTGAAGTGAAATCAATAAAGTTATAATAATAAGTAAGAAAACAATTC
The DNA here is from genome assembly GCF_015708825.2 of Lethenteron reissneri. Classification (NCBI taxonomy): domain Eukaryota; kingdom Metazoa; phylum Chordata; class Hyperoartia; order Petromyzontiformes; family Petromyzontidae; genus Lethenteron; species Lethenteron reissneri. The sequence continues at coordinate 29,165 of NW_026891548.1, forward strand.
CAATAAGTAATCGGCATTTTACAAATCGCAAAAAAAATCGATTTCCTAATCGCATTGCTTCAAATTGCGATTTCAAATTGATTAATCGTTCAGTCCTACTCTATACCAGTGGCTCTTAACCTCAGAAGAGGGGCATCTTGCACAGCCCCAGGTTAAGAACCACTGCACTAAACGCTTTGTTCCCAAATATGCTATTAGGGGAAACCTCAAGGACCCGGAGAAAAATCCACGCAAGCACGGGGAGAGATGCGTCTCTCTCCTCACTCTACACGAGACACACGGGAGGAGGGGAGGGGGGTAAAGACGTGTCGCTCACCACCACACAGCCAGGCAGTGGTTCACTAGTCCCCACAATCAGCACTACCAGGCTGGGGTCTGCTTGGCTTGTGAGACACACGGGGGGAGGAGGAGAGGGGGTAGAGACGTGATGCTCACCTGATCGGCATCCACCTGGCCGGGCACGTCTGCCATGATGTCTTCTGTGGTCTCCTGCGAAGCTCATCTTGGTGTTCTCTACACAGACAGTACATACAATGGCCGTGAGACACCGATATAGGCGGATGGTGTAGATAGACAGAGACATGCAGCAGACTGAATGAACATTTCCACTTGAGGAGAGACAAAGGCGGCCGGGCGTGGTGCTGGCCACCCACCCCTCCTGCTAGCAGCACTTGCCCCTACAGCCTGCTACTACAGGCTACACGGGGCATCTTTGTCTTTGCCTTCATAGCTGCTGCTGCTACTCGCTAACAGCACTTGCCCCTACAGTCTGTGCGAGGAGCGGCTTTGTCTGTGTACGCTACAACGATTCGCGTCTGCTAACCGCTATTAAAACGTAAATAATAATTTCGATTTAAAGCTTTGGTGACTGCAGGGATTCATCTTCTTGGTTCTTTCAGTAAAGTCACGTAGAATGGAAATAATAAAATAATAAAAATAACACATAATAAAATATTATATTTTATAAAGTATAAAATAAAGCAATACAATATTTAATTGGTTTATAATTTATTTTATGAAGTTTACATTTTATTATTTTATTATTTCCATTCTACGTGACTTTACCGAAAAAAACAATAAATTATTTAACATAATAAAGTATTTTTTACGTTTATTATTATTTTATTATTTCCATTCTACGTGACTTTACCGAAAGAACCAACAATTTATTAAACATAAAGTATTTTACTATGTTTTATTTTTATTATTTCCATTCTACGTGACTTTACCTAAAGAACCAAGAGGATAAATAACAATGTTTAAAGCACGGCAACGTCACAATGAAAGCTTATAGCCCACGAGTAACATAAACAAATCGTTGCAAGTGCACCAATGTGAACGTGAGAGGGCGAGACATGATGGGTAGTCACCAGGCCTCGCCTCACGTCGGGGGACCACGGCCTCGCCTAGCGACTCCGGCCCAACGAGCCCGGCCTGAGATCCAGGCGAGCGCCCAGGCTGAGGCCTAAACAACCCCCTCACCAAGCTCCCAAAATGAATCGTTAAAGAATTATTAACTCTTTAACGATTAATTTTTGCAAGCGAACGAAATCTAATTTGCTAATCGATGCGGGAAAGTCACGAAGGTTAAAAGAATAACATTATTAAAGTAATAATATAAATAAAATAGTAAATCACGGACGTGTCGTCATCAGCTGGGCCCGTCACAGCTACATTCGCTGTATTTCTACTAAAACTTTTATTAAGTTTTAATTTTATTTTTACCCTACGTGAAAAAAAACTTAAAGAGTACACACACACAACATTTATACGTACAACATTTATACGTACAACATTTATACACACAACATTTATACACACAACATTTATACATACCACATTTATACATACAACATTTATACATACAACATTTATACATACAACATTTATACATACAACATTTATACATACAACATTTATACATACAACATTTATACATACAACATTTATACACACAACATTTACACACACAACATTTACACACACAACATTTACACACACAACATTTACACACACAACATTTACACACACAACATTTATACATACAACATGTACACACACAACATGTACACACACAACATTTACACACACAACATTTATACACACAACATTTATACACACAACATTTATACACACAACATTTATACACACACATTTATACACACAACATTTATACACACAACATTTATACATACCTAGTTGAAAAACCCGCCTTTTCTGCGTGTCTCTCCGTGTGATGATGGGAGCTTCTGGAAGTCTCTAGAAGTCACTAGAATTCGCTGGAAGTCTCTAGAAGTCACTAAAAGTCACTAGAAGTCACTGTAAGTCACTAGAAGTCACTAGAATTCGCTGGAAGTCACTAGAAGTCACTAGAATTCGCTGGAAGTCACTAGAATTCGCTGTGAGTCACTAGAAGTCACTAGAAGTCACTATAATTCGCTGTGAGTCACTAGAAGTCACTAGAAGTCTCTAGAAGTCACTAAAAGTCACTAGAAGTCACTATAATTCGCTGTAAGTCACGAGAAGTCGCTAGAATTCGCTGGGAGCTACAATAAGATGTGTCACCTTGAATCGAAATGTTGAGAAAATGGCGGAACGCGTCACCTGGCTTCACACAAAGATGGAGCCCCGCCCACCCACTCAGCCAATCAGCAGCCCCCCTCTCACACACCCACGCCTCAGCCAATCAGCAACCGTCTTACTCAGCCACTCAGCCAATCAGCAACGCCTCACACACCCACGCCTCAGCCAATCAGCGACCGTCTTACTCAGCCACTCAGCCAATCAGCAGCCCCCCTCTCACACACCCACGCCTCGGCCAATCAGCAATCGGCTCACTCAGCCACTCAGCCAATCAGCAATCGTCTTACTCACACACCCACGCCTCAGCCAATCAGCAACGCCTCACACACCCACGCTTCAGCCAATCAGCAACCGTCTTACTCAGCCACTCAGTCGTCCAGCTCCCCCCACCAAACGCTTGGATTACGTACAGTGCCGAGTCTCTCTCACTCTGTGTGTCTCTCTCTGTGTGTGTCTCTCTCTGTGTGTCTCGCAAAAGAGAAATAATAAAATAATAAAAATACAACATAAAGTCGCGTACAAGGGAAATGATAAAATAGTAACAATTAAACATAAAGTCGCATGGAAGGGAAATAATAATATAATAAAACATAAAGTCGCGTAAAAGAGAAATAAAATGATACAAATAGAACAAAGTCGCATAGAAGGGAAATAATAAAATAATAATTCACCATAAAGGCACGTAGAAGGGAAATAATAAATAATAACATTTAAACAAAGTTGCGTAGAAGGGAAATAATAAAATAATAAAAATACAGCATAATAAAATAATTATTTTTATACGTAATCAAATAATTATTTTTATTATGTTTTGTTTTTATTACGTAGAATGGAAATAATAAAATAATAAAATATTTTATTATGTATAAAAATAAAACATAAAATTATTATTTTTTTATTTCCATTCTACGTGACTTTGCCGAAAGAACCAAGAATTATTTTATTATACGTAATAAAATAATTATTTTATTGTTTTTTTAAAATATTTTATTATTCCATTCTACGTGACATAATAAAATAAAACGTAATAAAATAAATATTTTATTATGATTTATTTTTAGTATTTTTTAATTTCCATTCTACGTGAGTTTACCGAAAGAACCAAGAATTGTTTTATTATGTATAATAAAATAATTTTTTATTATGTATAATTACTGCAGGAATACATTTTTAAAAGGAAACCCCGTTGCTGCGCTGAAGGTGATGAGCGTGTTTCAGTGCGACAACAACAACAAGCCGCCAAGAGGCTTCCTCGGGGTGCAGCTCTCAGCTGGCGCCTCTCGCGTTCTCACGAGCGCCGCCTGCCGCCCAGAGGCGGGAGTCTTCAGCGCAGCGAGCAACTCGCGCCGCACTTTTACATCAACTAAGATGCGGGTTTATTAAACTGCAAATCCGCATCAAAAATCGAGGGCGACGAGACGTCAAGATGGGTCACCAATGTGAACATGTCACCAACAATAACGCTGGGGCGTTACATTTAAAATAAAAAAATATTCCTCGTGGAGGATGCGGGCATCGAACCTAAACGTCGAAGAGTTTAGTGTTGTAGTGGCGTGCTCACGCTACCAACGACGCTAAACTCTCCTTGGCATCGAGAGGGCTCCAGTGTAGTTACTAGCGTGCCAGTTGTGTGTGTTAGCGAGCTCTGTGTTGTTAGCAAGACATTTCACACCGTCTATCCTTGTACTGGACGTGCATTTGAAATGTGTAACACAATGAGCATGATATGTACAAATTTCACCAAACGGATATCCCCATCATGATCACGTGGGCTCTGTGGTGTAATGGTTAACGCGGCTGCCTGCGGATTAGAAGGTTCGACTCCTGCCAGGCGCGATGAGATTTTTATTTAAAAAAATTATTTCTCGTCACATCTCATTCGCCTTAAAGGGGCTTTCAAAACAGCAAAATCGAGGGCGACAAGAGGTCAAGCTGGTTCACCAATGTGAACATGTCACCAACAATAACGATGGATGTTACATTTAAAATTTGATTTAAAAAAATATTCCTCGTGGAGGATGCGGGATTGATCCGGCTACCAAAACATCGGAGAATTCAACACACTTAGTGGCGTGCTCACGCTACCAGGTGCGCTGATCTCTCCGTAGCATCGAGAGGGTCCTAGTGTCGTTGGTATCGTGCAAGCTGTGTGTGTCATCTTCTTGGTTCTTTCGGTAAAGTCACGTAGAATGGAAATAATAAAATAATAAAACATAATAAAGTAATACATTTTTTAAACACAATAAAATTTATTTTATTATTTTATTTAAAAATAAAATATAATAAAATAATTATTTTTTTGCTCATGGGCAAATTTTTATTTTATTATTTTTTTAACAATATAAAACATAAAATAATTATTTTATTACGTTATATAATAAAAATACGCACCATGTAAAAGTAAAATTACGATCAACAATGTTTCTTTTAATAACAGCAAATCCCAATCAAGCGGTCAGTGCCTTGCTCAATGGACTCACCAAATGTGTAACGTTTTCTATTTGAATAAATGTAAAAAATATATTCGCCTGTGGAGGACGCGGGGATCGAACCCGCGACCTTTCGCATGGGAATCGAGGGCGCTACCCACTGCGAAACATTAACATAATATATTAATGACGTCACTCGTTGTGGGAGGGGAATTGCTTGTACCACAGAAGTGACGTCATGTCATCTGCTGCCGCGTGACGTCACAAGCTGCAGCTTCGCGCGTGCAGTGAAATCCGAGGTGAGAAATTCTCATTGTTGTGGTTGTTGTTGTGGTTGTTGTTGTTGTTTACCAAGCTAGAGCCTCGCTCTCTCTCTCGTAGGGATGCCACTAGAGCAGCAGCAGCAGCTGCTTGTGAATCGATGTCCAAGTTGGAACTTTACAACGCGGGGCCTAGACACGCGGGGCCTTGCCTCCTGCCCTCGCCTGGTCGCGTTTGCTTTAATTCCCTCCCTTAAGTTTAATTTGTCTTCACGCGGCTCGCTACTTTGTCACTTTGGTTTATTGTAGATATTAACGCAGTTTTTTTTTTCGTTTTTTTCCAGCCCAAGCCCGCCTGAGCTGCTGTACCGCTCTTGTTTATAGAAGCTACCTGCCCACGACACAAGGTGGGTTTGTCAACGCGTGTGTCAATGTTTTGACTTAAACTTTCGTAACTGCAGCAATTCATATTCTTGGTTCTTTTGGTGAAGTCACGGAGATAGAAAATTTAGTAAAAATAACAGATAATAAAATTACTAAAAGTAAACAAATTGTAAATAATAATAAACCCCACGACGTTTCGATCGCAACACACGTTGCCTTGTTTGATTTTATTATCTGTTGTTATTGTCTATCTACGTGACTTTACCGAAAGAACCAAGAATACGTGTGGAAATGTGTATCGGTTAAAGACGCTGCACGCGTGCTGATGTTGACTCTAAATGTGGAGGGGAAACCCGGGAGATTCGGAGGAAAATCCACGCGACCACGGAGAGAGAGAGACACGCAAACTCCAAATATACAGCAGCAGCAGCAGGCGTCAGGGTCGGGATCGAACCCACGACTTCCTGTATACCAGGCGAGGTAGTTAACATCTCACCACGGAGAGAGAGAGACACGCAAACTCCAAATATACAGCAGCAGGCGTCAGGGTCTGGATCGAACCCACGACTTTCTGTATACCAGGTGAGGTAGTTAACATCTCACCACGGAGATACGAGGGCTTCCAGGCATTTTTATGACCATTTGCCCTCTCATTGTGTGCAATAACAGCCTGTGTGATGAATTTGGGAAACTTTTTCACTACATCATGAATATATGAATAAGTATAGACGTGTAAGTCACGTGTGACTGTGTATATGCATTACTCTGTGTCTGACGTGTAGGTGGTGTGGATATAATTTTTTTCTGTCTGCAGCTGTCGCTTGGTCTGATGGAGCAAAGGCGCTCAGCACAGCTCAGTACGGCAAGGCAACAATGCGACCGGCGTGGATACAGCACGGAGCGGACTGGAAATTTGACACAGCACCAGAGAGCTCACGCAGGAGAGAAACCCTTCAAGTGCAGTGTGTGTGTGGAAGGCATTTTCACGGTCATATTATCTTAAAAGACACCAGAGAGCACACACGGGAGAGAAACCCTTCAAGTGTAGTGTGTGTGGGGTGGCATTTTCACAGTCAAATAATCTTAAAAGACTACCAGAGAACACACATAGGAGAGGAAACCGTTCAAGTGTACTCTGTGCGGGAAGGCATTTGCACAGTCATCTTCTCTTAAAAAACACCAGAGAATACACACGGGAGAGAAACCCTTCAAGTGCAGTGTGTGTGGGAAGGCACTTTCACGGTCATCTGTTCTTAAAAGACACCAGAGAACACACACAGGAGAGAAACCTTTCAAGTGTACTCTGTGCGGGAAGGCGTTTTCTTTTTACATCATCTCGTAAGACACCAGAGAACACACACGGGAGAGAAACCCTTCAAGTGCAGTGTGTGTGGGAAGGCATTTGCACATTCATCTACTCTTGTAACACACCAAAGAACACACACGGGAGAGAAACCCTTCAAGTGCACTGTGTGTGGGAAGGCATTTTCACAGTCATCTTCTCTTATAAAACACCAGAGAACACACACGGGAGAGAAACCCTTCAAGTGCACTGTGTGTGGGAAGGCACTTTCACGGTCATCAGATCTTAAAAGACACCAGAGAACACACACGGGAGAGAAACCCTTCAAGTGCATTCTGTGCGGGAAGGCGTTTTCAGATTCTTCCAATCTTCAAGTACACCAGAGAAGACACAAGCATCAGAAGATCCACAAGGACTGGAGTGTGAAATCAGCTTGTGAAAGTCAAAGTGCTGCAATGAGCCCATCCCTCATCAAACAAGAACCGGAAGAAAATCCCAGCTTGGACACTTTTAAAGGTAACGAGGTGAAATATGAAGAGGTGAAGGTGGAATGTGAAGAAGTGATGGTGAAGAGTAAAGAAGTGAAGGTAAAGTGTGAAGATGAAGATTCAAGTCCAGAATGTGACCTTCACATGGATGGAGGCAACGTGAAGCAGGAGGAGAATTCTGACTGAGGCAGAGCGAGGCAACTCCCAGCAGTTTGTGGAAGTGGAGGTGTCGGTGGACTTCCTCCGAGACAATACAAAGTGAAATGGAGACCCGGTAAATGTGTAAGCCAGAGACGATGTCGCTCCAATAGATGCACCTTTGTCACAGGCCTTTAATGACAATAACGTGAAGTTGAACACTCAGGTTCCTAGGTTCAGTCTGCAGGGTAAGGGTGGCCAGTCTTTGTGGACCTGTGTGTTGGGTAGATCTCTGAGAGCCAATAAGCTCCCAAGCATTCACGATGTTATAATTGCTTTTACATGGTGCTGACTTAATCCGCTCAGCAACTCGGAGTTTTGTATCGTACCTCGTCTCAAACATTCTAAGAGCACCCCAAGTAGCAGCTGCCCCTGTGTGGCACAAGGTGGTGGCCCTGCACCGGCCTGCGTGTGGACAAGAGCCTGTCAGTAGGGGGCGATGATGATCTGTCATCTCAGCTGTGTCGTTAGTAGGTAATGTTTAGAATTTGCTACATTTTTGACCCAGACGCCAACATGCAAAGGCCTACTCGTTTTGAATTGCACAATTATGTGTTTCACATCCACTGTTCAGTAGAGGGTGCATTCTTTAAATAGCTCCTTGTTAATAAGATGTTATCTAAACTAAATTGTTCAATTTTGGCAGAACGTAATCAACCAGGTAGGGTGTTGACTGTTGTGTTGGCTGACTCTTGTGTTGTGTTGCATTATATTTCTAAGTTCACTATGTTTTCTCATTCACTTGTTGTACCTGACGATGGTTGCTTGTGTTCCAATCGAAACGTCGTATTCTATTAAATTTCGTTCTACGAGACTTTACTGAAAGAACCAGAGAATAAGATGTCATCTGATGCAGTATATTTCACTGCAGTAATTAAATGTTGTGCATATGCCTGTCAATAATTTAGAATGAATACTTGTCTGATTGTGTGCGTACATGTAACGCACACTGTACGTACACAATGCACACACAGTGTACACAGTGCACCCACACTGTACACAGTGTGGTGTGTGTGTACAACTGTGTACACACACACGCTCACAGTGTACACACACTGTACACACACTGTGCACACAGTGTACACACGCAATGTGTACACACAGAGTGTACACACACACAGTGTACATAGTGTGTGTACACACACTGTGTACAGTGTGCGTGTGTACACACACAGTGTACACACGCACAGTGTACACACGCACAGTATACACACACAGTGTACACACGCACAGTGTACACACGCACAGTACACCACAACACACACAGTGTACACACACACACACAGTGTACACACACACACTGTACACACACACACAGTGTACACACACACGCACAGTGTACACACAGTGTACACACACACTGTGCACACACACACAGTATACACACACAGTGTACACACACAGTGTACACACGCACAGTGTACACACACAGTGTACACACGCACAGTGTACACACGCACAGTACACACACACACAGTGTACACACACACACAGTGTACACACACACACTGTACACACACACACAGTGTACACACACACGCACAGTGTACACACACACTGTGCACACACACACAGTATACACACACAGTGTACACACACAGTGTACACACACTCACTGTGTACACACACAATAATGTCCACGTTGTAGTTGCTCAGCTCACACACCCAAGGGGTCTCTGTTCAAGAGATGGAGCAATGGAAATTTAATCTAAAAACTTAAACTCCAATCCAGCTCTGTGACGTCACACTCCACCACGCCCTTGTGGTGCGTGACGTCACCTCCGCGATGGTCACTGCTGAATCTGTGGGAGGGGAGTGTCTTGTATCCCGGAAGTGACGTCATGTCACTTTCTGCTGCCGCGTGACGTCACGAGGTAACAGGAAGCTGCCCGCTCCACGCTTTATCTGAAATCTGAGGTGATAAATTCTCGTGGTGGTTTGTGGTTGTTGTTTACCAAGGTAGAGCCTCTCGTAGGGATGTCAATTGAGTAGCATTGGAATCGATATCCAGGTTGGAACATCACAAGGCGCGGCCTGGCCACGCGGGGCCTTGCCTCCTGCCCTCGCCTGAGTTAGTTTAAATTAATGTGTCTTCACGCGGCTCGCCACTTTGTAACTCTGTTTTATTGTTACAGTGAGGGGACAAGTATTTGATCTAAATTTAGATTTAAAGCTTCTTTCGTGACTGCAGGGATTCAATTTCTTGGTTCTTTCGGTAAAGTCGTCACGTAGAAGGGAAGTAATAATATAATAAAAAATAAAACATAAAAATAATTATATTACTATTATATTATTTCATTGTTTTATTTTTGTTGTTTTATTACTTACCTTCTACGTGACTTTACCGAAAGAACCAAGAAAAAGTATTTGATCCCCTGCTGATTGTGTACGTTTGCCCACTGACAATGAAATGATGAGTCTATAATTTTAATGGTAGGTTTATTTGAACAGTGAGAGACAGAATAACATCAAAATCCAGAAAAACGCGTCAAAAATGTTATAAATTGATTTGCATTTTAATGAGGGAAATAAGTATTTGACCCCCTCATGCAAAACATGACTTAGTACTTGGTGGCAAAACCCTTGTTGGCAATCACAGAGGTCAGACGTTTCTTGTAGTTGGCCACCACCAGGTTTGCACACATCTCAGGAGGGATTTTGTCCCACTCCTCTTTGCAGATCTTCTCCAAGTCATTAAGGTTTCGAGGCTGACGTTTGGCAACTCGAACCTTCAGCTCCCTCCACAGATTGTCTATGGGATTAAGGTCTGGAGACTGGCTAGGCCACTCCAGGACCTTAATGTGCTTATTCTTGAGCCACTCCTTTGTTGCCTTGGGCTGTGTTTTTTTGGTCATTGTCATGCTGGAATACCCATCCACGACCCATTTTCAATGCCCTGGCTGAGGGAAGGAGGTTCTCACCCAAGATGTGACGGGACATGGCCCCGTCCATCGTCCCTTTGATGCGGTGAAGTTGTCCTGTCCCGTTAGCAGAAAAACACCCCCAAAGCATAATGTTTCCACCTCCATATTTGACGGTGGGGATGGTGTTCTTGGGGTCATAGGCAGCATTCCTCCTCCAAACACGGCGAGTTGAGTTGATGCCAAAGAGCTCCATTTTGGTCTCATCTGACCACAACACTTTCACCCAGTTGTCCTTTGAATCATTCAGATGTTCATTAGCAAACTTCAGACGGGCATGTATATGTGCTTTCTTGAGCAACGGGGACCTTGCGGACGCTGCAGGATTTCAGTCCTTCACGGCGTAGTGTGTTACCAACTGTTTTCTTGGTGACTATGGTCCCAGCTGCCTTGAGATCATTGACAAGATCCTCCCGTGTAGTTCTGGGCTGATTCCTCACTGTTCTCATGATCATTGCAACTCCACGAGGTGAGATCTTGCATGGAACCCCAGGCCGAGGGAGATTGACAGTTCTTGTGTGTTTCTTCCATTTACGAATAATCGCACCAACTGTTGTCACCTTCTCACCAAGCTGCTTGGCGATGGTCTTGTAGCCCATTCCAGCCTTGTGCAGATCTACAATCTTGTCCCTGACATCCTTGGAGAGCTCTTTGGTCTTAGCCATGGTGGAGAGTTTGGAATCTGATTGATTGCTTCTGTGAACAGGTGTCTTTTATACAGGTAACAAGCTAAGATTAGGAGCACTCCCTTTAAGAGTGTGCTCCTAATCTCAACTCGTTACCTGTATAGAAGACACCTGGGAGCCAGAAATCTTTCTGATTGAGAGGGGGTCAAATACGTATTTCCGCCATTAAAATGCAAATCAATTTATAACATTTTTGACATGCGTTTTTCAGGATTTTGTCGTTGTTATTCTGTCTCTCACTGTTCAAATAAACATACCATTAAAATTATAGACTGAGCATTTCTTTGTCAGTGGGCAAACGTACAAAATCAGCAGGGGATCAAATACTTTTTTCCTCACTGTAAATATTCATGCCGTTTCTATTTTTCTATTTTTGTTACCAGGCCAAGCCGGCTTGAGCTGCTCTACCGCTCTTGTTCTCAGAAGCTACCTGCCCACAACGCAAGGTGAGGCTTTGTGAACTTGCGTGTGAATGTGTGGACTTAAAACTTTCGTGACTGCAGGAATTCATATTCTTGGTTCTTTCGGTAAAGTCACTTAGACAGAAAATTTAATAAAAATAACAGATGATGAAATAAAAATTATTAAAATTGTAAATAAAGAGAAAAAACACGACGTTTCGATCGCAACACAAGTGTCCTTTATTTGATGTTATTATCTGTTGTTATTGTCTATCTACGTGACTTTACCGAAAGAACCAAGAATACGTGTGGAAATGTGTATCGGTCAAAGACGCTAAACGCGTGCTGATGTTGACTCTAAATGTGGAGGGGAAACCCGGGAGATTCGGAGGAAAATCCACGCGACCACGGAGAGAGAGACACGCAAACTCCAAATATACAGCAGCAGCAGCAGCAGGCGTCAGGGTCGGGATCGAACCCACGACTTCCTGTATACCAGGTGAGGTAGTTAACATCTCACCACGGAGAGAGAGAGACACGCAAACCCCAAATATACAGCAGCAGCAGGCGTCAGGGTCGGGATCGAACCCACGACTTCCTGTATACCAGGTGAGGTAGTTAACATCTCACCACGGAGAGAGAGAGACACACAAACTCCAGTTAGCCTCGGCTATGTTGATTGATCCTCAATTACTTGGTGGAGTGAGGAATCATTTATTCTGAGCAGATGAAGGTGGCCAGGCATGGGTCTGGACACACCACCACCTGTTAACCATGCCAGTGTGTGACAGTGTCAAGTTTGTGTTTGCAGTAAAGTCTATTAACTCTGTTGAACACGGAGGTTATATCAAAACAATAGTTTATTTTTGTTTCCCTCTGGAAGCACATGCAGCTGAATTCGGATCTGTTCATCCCAGCATTCAAGGACATCTAAGTTGTGGTTGAACGTTAATTTATGCATTTCTGCCATAGCACAAATAGAATTGTTTTCAACACCCTTTGCAATGTCAGCTGAATTTAGCTTTTATACATATTCCTTTTGTAGCCAGACAGCCGAAATTGTGTGCTCGGAGTTTTGGGTTAACATTCATTTTTAAGATACGAGGGCTCCCAGGCATATTTATGACCACTTGCCCTCTCATTGTGTGCCATCACAGCCCGTGTGATGAATTTGAGTAAACGTTTTTACTACATCATGAATATATGAATAAGTATAGACGTGTAAGTCAAGTGTGACTGTACGTATGCGTTCTTCTGTGCCTCGATACCGGAGTGGATATATTCTTAGGTTTTTTTCGGTAAAGTCACGTAGGTAAAAAATGTAAATTAATAAAAGTAAAATAAAACAAATAAAAAATTCACGACGTTTCGGAAGCAACACAAGCCTCCGTCTTCAGGTGGAAACGTCACAGCCACGACAGCTGTATTTTTTTTGTATTTCTTTTTTTACTTGATACAGCTGTCGTGGCTGTGACGGTTCCACCTGAAGACGGAGGCTTGTGTTGCTTCCGAAACGTCGTGAATTTTTTAATTTGTTTATTTTTACTTTAATTTAAATTTTTACCTACGTGACTTTACCGAAAAAACCTAAGAATATGAATCCTTGCAGTCACGAAAGCTTCAAATCTAGAATGGTGTGGACATTCCTATTATCTGTCTGCAGCTGACGCTTCCTTCGACGCTTCCTCTGCAGAATTGGTCTAATGGAGCAAAGGCAGTCAGCACAGCTCGGTACGGCAAGGCAACAATGCGACCAGAGTGCATACAGCACGGATCGCACTGGAAATTTGACACAGCACCAGAGAACACACACAGGAGAGAAACCCTTCAAGTGCACTGTGTGTGGGAAGGCATTTCCACTGTCATCTGTTCTTAAAAAAACACCAGAGAACACACACGGGAGAGAAACCCTTCAAGTGCAGTGTGTGTAGCATGGCATTTTCACAGTCGTATCATCTTGAAAATCACAAGAGAACACACACAGGAGAGAAACCCTTCAGGTGCTTTCTGTGCGGGAAAACGTTTGCAAAGTCACAAACTCTTCAAAGACACCAGAGAACACACACGGGAGAGAAACCCTTCAAGTGCAGTGTGTGTGGGAAGGCATTTTCACAGTCACATAATATTGTAATACACCAGAGAACACACACTGGAGTGAAACCTTTCAGGTGCACGATTTGCGGGAAGGCGTTTGCACAAGCATCCGTTGTTCAGGCCCACCAGAGAACACACACAGGAGAGAAACCCTTCAAGTGCACTGTGTGTGGGAAGGCATTTTGTCAGTCATCTACTCTTAAAAATCATCAGAGAACACACACAGGAGAGAAACTCTTCAATTGCACTGTGTGTAGCAAGGCATTTTCACAGTCATCTGCTCTTAAAAATCACCAGAGAACACACACAGGAGAGAAGCCCTTCAGGTGCTTTCTTTGCGGTAAGGCGTTTACACGGTCAGAACATCTTCAAAGACACCAGAGAACACACACAGGAGAGAAACCCTTCAGGTGCACTTGGCGGGAAGGCGTTTGCACATTCATCAAATCTTTAAAGACACCAGAGAACGCACAAGCATCAGAAGATCTGCAAGGAGTGGAGTCTGAAATCAGCTTGTGAAAGTCAAAGTGCCGCAATGAGCCCATCCCTCATCAAACAATAACTGGAGGAAAATCCCAGCTTGGACACTTAAAGGTATCGAGGTGAAATGTGAAGAGGTGATGGTGAAGAGCAAAGAAGTGATGGTGAAGAGTGAAGAAGTGATGGTAAAATGTGAAGATGAGATTATACTGCAAAATGGGACCTTCACATTGATGGAGGCAACGTGAAGCAGGAGGGGAATTCTGACTGTGAGGCAGAGTGAGGCAACTCCCAGCAGTTTGTGGAGGTGGAGGTGTGGGTGAACTTCTTAGAAAACACAAAGTCAAAGGGAGACCCGGTAGATGTGTCAGCTTGAGACGTCGCTCCAATAGATGCTCCTTTGTCACGGGCCTTTAATGAAAATAATGTGAAGTTGAACACTCAGTTCCTGGGTTCAACCTGCAGAGTAAGAGTGAGCGGCCAGTCTTTGTGTTCCCTGTGGGTTGGGTAGATCCCTGTGTTACGATCTAAACTTCCTGATCTATTATTTTTGCTACTGACATGACTTTACTGAAAGAACCAAAGAGTGTGTGAACAAGAGCCTGTCAGTAGGGGGCGATGATGTTTCATCTCAGTTGTGTAATTTGTCGGTAATGTTGAGAATTTGCTACATTTTGACTCGAGACGCAAGCATGCAATGGCCTACTCGTTTTGAATGACACAATAGTATGTTTTACATCCACTGTTAAGCAGACGGTGCATAATTATTTGAAATAGCTTAACCTGGTGCAGTATATTTCACTGCAGTAATTACATTTTGTTAAAATGGAAAATGTCTGTCAATAATTTAGAATGAACACTGATTTTGTGTACATGCAACATTTTATTTATAAGGGTCAAACATTGAATAAGTGATGTTAGGACAAAGTTTGTGTTTTTGGAAGTAACCTGTACAGATCCCTCAGGTGAGACCCGTTGTTCTTGTGATACAGGTCAAAGGGTAGTATCCACACATGCCCGTTTGCTTTTAAATAAATGTGTGCATCTTTTGATTGAAAGCTTTCGTGACTGCAGTGAACTATTTGTCTTTTGTCAACGTGACAGAATCCTGTGTTGGGATCTTGAGAGATGACGATAGCTGGGGAGGCTTTCATTCAGCCGTAGATCAATCACGGCTGACAATGGTCATTCCAATTACGAGACTTTACCCGGTGTAAGAGGCCGGAGTATACCCAAATG
>NW_026891549.1:0-44909 GCF_015708825.2 Lethenteron reissneri
GTACGAATCCAGTCCGAAATCCCGTACAAAATCGAAATCCTGTACGAAATCCCGTACGAAATCGAAATCCGTACGAAATCCCGTACAAAATCCGTCCGAAATCCCGTCTGAAATCTCGATCAAAATCCCGTCCGAAATCACGTCCGAAATCCCGTCCGAAATCCGTCCGAAATCCCGTACGAAATCCCGTCCGAAATCCCGTCCGAAATCCCGTCCGAAATCCCGTCCGAGATCCAGTCCGAAATCGCGTTCTGAAATTTCGTCAAAAATCCCGTCCGAAATCCCGTCCGAAATCCCGTCCGAAATCCCGTCCGAAATCCCGTACGAAACCCCGTCCGAAATCCCGTCCGAAATCCGTCCGAAATCCCGTCCGAAATCCCGTCTGAAATCCCGTCAAAATCGAATTCCCGTACGAAATCCTGTACGAAATCCTGTACGAAATCGAATCCCGTCCGAAATCCCGTCCAAAATCCTGTACGACATCCAGTCCGAAATCCTGTATGAATCCAGTCTGAAATCCAGTACAAAATCGAAATCCTGTACGAAATCCCGTACGAAATCCCGTACGAAATCGAAATCCCGTACGAATCCTGTACGAAATCGAAATCCCGTCCGAAATCCCGTCCGAAATCCCGTCCGAAATCCCGTCCGAAATCGCGTCAGAAATCCCGTACAAAATCGAAATCCCGTACGAATCGAAATCCCGTACGAAATCCCATACGAAATCCCGTCCGAAATCGAATCCCGTCCGATATCTAAATCCCGTCCGAAATCCCGTCCGAAAACCCGTCCGAAAACCCGTACGAAATCCCTTACGAAATCCCTCACGAATCCTGTACGAAATCCTTTCCGAAATCCCGTACAAAATCTAAATCCGGTAAGAAATCCGTACAAATCCCGTATGAAATCGAAATCCCATCCGAAATCTGTCCGAAATCCCGTCCGAAATCCAGTCCGAAATGCCGTACAAAATCCGTACGAATTCCCGTACGAAATCCTGTACAAAATCCAGTCCGAAATCCCATACAAAATCGAAATCCTGTACGAAATCCCGTACGAAATCCCGTACGAAATCTAAATCCCGTACGAAATCCCGTACGAAATCGAAATCCCGTACGAAATCGAAATCCCGTACGAAATCCGTACGAAATCCCGTTCGAAATCCAGTCCGAAATCTCATCCGAAATCCCGTCCGAAATCCCGTCCGAAATCCCTCCAAAATCCTGTACGACATCCCGTACGAAATCCTGTACGAAATCCAGTCCGAAATCCCGTCCGAAATCCGTCCAAATCCTGTACAAAATCCCGTACGAAATCCTGTACGAAATCCAGTCCGAAATCCCATCCAAAATCCCGTCCGAAATCCCGTCCGAAATCCTATACGAAATCCCGTACGAAATCGAAATCCCGTATGAAATCGAAATCCCGTACGAAATCCCGTACGAAATTCCGTACGAAATCCCGTACGAAATCGAAATCACCGTACGAAATCCTGTACGAAATCGAAATCCCGTCCGAAATCCCGTCCGAAATCCCGTCTGAGATCCAGTCCGAAATCGCGTCTGAAATTTCGTCCAAAATCCCGTCCGAAATCCCGTCCGAAATCCCGTCCGAAATCCCGTCCGAAATCCCGTACGAAACCCCGTCCGAAATCCCGTCCGAAATCCCGTCCGAAATCCCGTCCGAATCCGTCTGAAATCCCGTACAAAATCGAATTCCCGTACGAAATCCCGTACGAAATCCTGTACGAAATCGAAATCCCGTCCGAATCCCGTCCAAAATCCTGTACACATCCAGTTCGAAATCCTGTATGAAATCCAGTCTGAATCCAGTACAAAATCGAAATCCTGTACGAAATCCCTACGAAATCCCGTACGAAATCGAAATCCTGTACGAATCCCGTACGAAATCGAAATCCGTCCGAATCCCGTCCGAAATCCCGTCCGAAATCCCGTCCGAAATCGCGTCAGAAATCCCGTACAAAATCGAATCCCGTACGAAATCGAAATCCCGTACGAAATCCCATACGAAATCCCGTCCGAATCTAAAATCCCGTCCGATATCTATACCGTCCGAAATCCCGTCCGAAACCCGTCCGAAAACCCGTACGAAATCTCTTACGAAATCCCTCACGAATCCTGTACGAAATCCAGTCCGAAATCCCGTACAAAATCTAATCCCGTAAGAAATCCCGTACAAAATCCCGTATGAAATCGAAATCCCATCCGAAATCCTGTCCGAAAATCCCGTCCGAAATCCTCCGAAATGCCGTACAAATCCCGTACGAAATCCCGTACGAATCCTGTACAAAATCCTCCGAAATCCCATACAAAATCGAATCCGTACGAAATCCCGTACGAAATCCCGTACGAAATCTAAATCCCGTACGAAATCCCGTACGAAATCGAAATCCCGTACGAAATCGAAATCCCGTACGAAATCCCGTCCACGAAATCCCGTCCGAAATCCCGTCTGAAATCTCGTCCAAAATCCGCCGAAATCACGTCCGAAATCCCGTCCGAAATCCCGTCCGAATCCCGTCCGAAATCCCGTACGAAATCCCTGTCCGAAATCCCATCCGCATCCCGTCCGAAATCCGTCCGAGATCCATTCCGAAATCGCGTCTGAATTTCGTCCAAATCCCGTCCGAAATCCCGTACGAAATCCCGCTAAATCCCGTCCGAAATCCCGTCCGAAATCCCGTCCGAATCCCTCCGAAATCCCGTCGAAATCCCGTCCGAAATCCCGTCTGAAAATCCCGTACAAAATCGAATTCCCGTATGAAATCCCCGTACGAAATCCTGTATGAAATCGAAATCCCGTCCGAAATCCATCCGAAATCCCGTCCGAAATCCCGTCCGAAATCCCGCCCGAGATCCCTTCCGAATTCCGTCCGAAATCCGTACGAAATCCCGTACAAATCCTGTACGAATCCTGTCCGAAATAGACCGTACCGTACGAAATCTAAATCCCGTACGAAATCCCGTACGAAATCGAAATCCCGTACGAATCGAATCCCGTACGAAATCCCGTACAAAATCAATCCGTCCCAAATCCCGTCTGAAATCTCGATCAAATCCGTCCGAAATCACGTCCGAATCCCTCCGAAATCCCGTCCGAATCCCGTCCGAAATCCTCCGAAATCCCGTCCAGATCCGTCCGAAATCGCGTCTGAATCGTCCAAAATCCCGTCCGAAATCCCGTCCGAAATCCTCCGAAATCCCGTCCGAAATCTACTCCCGTCCGAAATCCCGTCCGAAATCCCTCCGAACCCGTCCGAAAACCCGTACGAAATCCTCTTACGAAATCCCTCACGAAATCCTGTACGAAATCCAGTCCGAAATCCCGTACAAAATCTAAATCCCGTAAGAAATCCCGTACAAAATCCCGTATGAAATCGAAATCCCATCCGAAATCCTGTCCGAAATCCCGTCCAAATCCAGTCCGAAATGCCGTACAAATCCCGTACGAAATCCCGTACGAAATCCTGTACAAAATCCAGTCCGAAATCCCATACAAATCGAAATCCTGTACGAAATCCCGTACGAAATCCCGTACGAAATCTAAATCCTACCCGAAATCCCGTACGAAATCGAAATCCCGAAATCGAAATCCCGTACGAAATCCCGTACGAAATCCCGTCCGAAATCCCGTCTGAAATCTCGTCCAAAATCCCGTCCGAAATCACGTCCGAAATCCCGTCCGAAATCCCGTCCGAAATCCCGTCCGAAATCCCGTACGAAATCCCGTCCGAAATCCCATCCGAAATCCCTCCGAAATCCCGTCCGAGATCCATTCCGAAATCGCGTCTGAAATTTCGTCCAAATCCCGTCCGAATCCCGTACGAAATCCCGTCCGAAATCCCGTCCGAAATCCCGTCCGAAATCCCGTCCGAAATCCCGTCCGAAATCCCGTCCGAAATCCCGTCCGAAATCCCGTCTGAAATCCCGTACAAAATCGAATTCCCGTATGAAATCCCGTACGAAATCCTGTATGAAATCGAAATCCCGTCCGAAATCCCATCCGAAATCCCGTCCGAAATCCCGTCCGAAATCCCGCCCGAGATCCCGTCCGAATTCCCGTCCGAAATCCTGTACGAAATCCCGTACAAAATCCTGTACGAAATCCTGTCCGAAATACCGTACGAAATCTAAAATCCCGTACGAAATCCCGTACGAAATCGAAATCCCGTACGAAATCGAAATCCCGTACGAATCCCGTACAAAATCCCGTCCCAAATCCCGTCTGAAATCTCGATCAAAATCCCGTCCGAAATCACGTCCGAAATCCCGTCCGAAATCCCGTCCGAAATCCCGTCCGAAATCCTGTCCTCCGAAATCCCGTCCGAGATCCAGTCCGAAATCGCGTCTGAAATTTCGTCCAAAATCCCGTCCGAAATCCCGTCCGAAATCCCGTCCGAAATCCCGTCCGAAATCCCGTACGAAACCCCGTCCGAAATCCCGTCCGAAATCCCATCCGAAATCCCGTCCGAAATCCCGTCTGAAATCCCGTACAAAATCGAATTCCCGTACGAAATCCCGTACGAAATCCTGTACGAAATCGAAATCCCGTCCGAAATCCCGTACGAAATCCCGTCCGAAATCCCGTCCGAAATCCCGTACGAAATCCCGTCCGAAATCCCGTCCGAAATCCCGTCCGAAATCCCGTCCGAGATCCAGTCCGAAATCGCGTCTGAAATTTCGTCCAAAATCCCGTCCGAAATCCCGTCCGAAATCCCGTCCGAAATCCCGTCCGAAATCCCGTACGAAACCCCGTCCGAAATCCCGTCCGAAATCCTGTCCGAAATCCCGTCTGAAATCCCGTCTGAAATCCCGTACAAAATCGAATTCCCGTACGAAATCCCGTACGAAATCCTGTACGAAATCGAAATCCCGTCCGAATCCCGTCCGAAATCCCGTCCAAAATCCCGTACGACATCCCGTACGAAATCCTGTACGAATCCCGTACGAATCGAAATCCCGTATGAAATCGAAATCCCGTACGAAATCCTGTATGAAATCGAAATCCCGTACGAAATCTAAATCCCGTCCGAAATCTAAATCCCGTCCGATATCTAAATACCGTCCGAAATCCCGTCCGAAAACCCGTCCGAAAACCCGTACGAAATCTCTTACGAAATCCCTCACGAAATCCTGTACGAAATCCAGTCCGAATCCCGTACAAATCTAAATCCCGTAAGAAATCCCGTACAAAATCCCGTATGAAATCGAAATCCCATCCGAAATCCTGTCCGAAATCCCGTCCGAAATCCAGTCCGAAATGCCGTACAAATCCCGTACGAAATCCCGTACGAAATCCTGTACAAAATCCAGTCCGAAATCCCATACAAAATCGAAATCCTGTACGAAATCCCGTACGAAATCCCGTACGAAATCTAAATCCCGTACGAAATCCCGTACGAAATCGAAATCCCGTACGAAATCGAAATCCCGTACGAAATCCCGTACGAAATCCCGTCCGAAATCCCGTCTGAAATCTCGTCCAAAATCCCGTCCGAAATCACGTCCGAAATCCCGTCCGAAATCCCGTCCGAAATCCCGTCCGAAATCCCGTACGAAATCCCGTCCGAAATCCCATCCGAAATCCCGTCCGAAATCCCGTCCGAGATCCATTCCGAAATCGCGTCTGAAATTTCGTCCAAAATCCCGTCCGAAATCCCGTACGAAATCCCGTCCGAAATCCCGTCCGAAATCCCGTCCGAAATCCCGTCCGAAATCCCGTCCGAAATCCCGTCCGAAATCCCGTCCGAAATCCCGTCTGAAATCCCGTACAAAATCGAATTCCCGTATGAAATCCCGTACGAAATCCTGTATGAAATCGAAATCCCGTCCGAAATCCCATCCGAAATCCCGTCCGAAATCCCGTCCGAAATCCCGCCCGAGATCCCGTCCGAATTCCCGTCCGAAATCCTGTACGAAATCCCGTACAAAATCCTGTACGAAATCCTGTCCGAAATACCGTACGAAATCTAAAATCCCGTACGAAATCCCGTACGAAATCGAAACCAGTACGAAATCGAAATCCCGTACGAAATCCCGTAACAAATCCCGGTCCCAAATCCGTCTGAAATCTCGATCAAAATCCCTGTCCGAAATCACGTCCGAAATCCCGTCCGGAAAATCCCGTCCGAAATCCCGTCCGAAAATCCTGTCGAAAATCCCCGTCCGAGATCCATCCGAATCGCGTCTGAAATTTCGTCCAAAATCCACGTCCGAAAATCCCCGTCCGAAATCCCGTCCGAAATCCCGTCCGAAATCCCGGTACGAAACCCCGTCCGAAATCCCGTCCGAAATCCCATCCGAAATCCCGTCCGAAATCCCGTCTGAAATCCCGTACAAAATCGAATTCCCGTACGAAATCCCGTACGAAATCCTGTACGAAATCGAAATCCCGTCCGAAATCCCGTACGAAATCCCGTCCGAAATCCCGTCCGAAATCCGTACGAAATCCCGTCCGAAATCCCGTCCGAAATCCCGTCCGAAATCCCGTCCGAGATCCAGTCCGAAATCCGCGTCTGAAATTTCGTCCAAAATCCCGTCCGAAATCCCGTCCGAAATCCCGTCCGAAATCCCGTCCGAAATCCCGTACGAAACCCCGTCCGAAATCCCGTCCGAAATCCTGTCCGAAATCCCGTCTGAAATCCCGTCTGAAATCCGTACAAAATCGAATTCCCGTACGAAATCCCGTACGAAATCCTGTACGAAATCGAAATCCCGTCCGAAATCCCGTCCGAAATCCCGTCCAAAATCCCGTACGACAATCCCGTACGAAATCCTGTACGAAATCCCGTACGAAATCGAAATCCCGTATGAAATCGAAATCCCGTACGAAATCCTGTATGAAATCGAAATCCCGTACGAAATCTAAATCCCGTTCGATATCTAAATCCCGTCCGAAATCCCGTCCAAAAACCAGTCCGAAATCCCTTCCGAAATCCCGTACGAAATCCTGTACGAAATCCAGTCCGAAATCCCGTACAAAATCGAAATCCCGTACGATATCCCGGACGAAATCGAAATTTCATACGAATCGAAATCCCCGTACGAAATCCCGTACGGAATCCCGTACGAAATCCATCCGAAATCCCGTACAAAATCGAAATCCCGTATGAAATCCCGTACAAAATCGACATCCCATACGAAATCGAAATCCCGTACGAAATCCCACACGAAATCGAAATCCCGCACGAAATCCCGTACGAAATCGAAATCCCGTCCGAAATCCCGTCCGAAATCCCGTCCGAAATCCCGTCCGAAATCCCGTCTGAAATCCCGTCCGAAATCCCATCCGAAATCCCGTACGAAATCCTGTATGAAATCCCATACAAAATCCCATACTGAAATCCCATACGAAATCTAAATCCCGTTCGAAATCCCGTACGAATCGAAATCCCGTACGAAATCCCGTCCGAAATCGAAATCCCGTGCGAATCCCGTTCAAAATCCCGTCCGAAATCCCGTCCGAAATCCCGTCCGAAATCCCGGCCGAAATCACGTCCGAAATCCCGTCCGAAATCCCTGTCCGAAATCCCAATCCCGTCCGAAATCCCGTACGAAATCCCGTACGAAATCCCGTACGAAATCCTGTACGAAATCCAGTCCGAAATCCCGTACAAAATCGAAATCCTGTACGAAATCCCGTACGAAATCCTGTACGAAATCGAAATCTCGTCCGAAATCCACTCCGAAATTGCGTCTGAAATCTCGTCCAAAATCCCGTCCGAAATCCCGTCCGAAATCCCGTCCGAAATCCCGTACGAAATCCCGTACGAAATCCCGTACGAAATAGAAATCCCGTACGAAATCCCGTACGAAATCGAAATCCCCTTCGAAATCCCGTACGAAATCGAAATCCCGTACGAAATCCCGTCCGAAATCGAAATCCCGTCCGAAATCCCGTTCGAAATCCCGTCTAATATCCCGTCCGAAATCCCGTCCGAAATCCCGTTCGAAATCCCGTCCGAAATCCCGTACGAAATCCAGTACGAAATCCCGTAAAAAATCCCGTACGAAATCCAGTACGAAATCCCGTCCGAAATCCTGTACGAAATCCCGTACGAAATCCCGTACGAAATCCCATACGAAATCCCGTCCGAAATCCCGTCTGAAATCCCGTCTGAAATCCCGTCCGAAATCCCGTCCGAGATCCAGTCCGAAATCGCGTCTGAAATTTCGTCCAAAATCCCGTCCGAAATCCCGTCCGAAATCCCGTCCGAAATCCCGTACGAAATCCCGTCCGAAATCCCGTCCGAAATCCCGTCCGAAATCCCGTCCGAAATCCCGTCTGAAATCCCGTACAAAATCGAATTCCCGTATGAAATCCCGTACGAAATCCTGTATGAAATCGAAATCCCGTCCGAAATCCCATCCGAAATCCCGTCCGAAATCCCGTCCGAAATCCCGCCCGAGATCCCGTCCGAATTCCCGTCCGAATCCTGTACGAAATCCCGTACAAAATCCTGTACGAAATCCTGTCTGAAATACCGTACGAAATCTAAAATCCCGTACGAAATCCCGTACGAAATCGAATCCCGTACGAAATCGAAATCCCGTACGAAATCCCGTACAAAATCCCGTCCCAAATCCCGTCTGAAATCTCGATCAAAATCCCGTCCGAAATCACGTCCGAAATCCCGTCCGAAATCCCGTCCGAAATCCCGTCCGAAATCCTGTCCGAAATCCCGTCCGAGATCCAGTCCGAAATCGCGTCTGAAATTTCGTCCAAAATCCCGTCCGAAATCCCGTCCGAAATCCCGTCCGAAATCCCGTCCGAAATCCCGTCCGAAATCCCGTACGAACCCCGTCCGAAATCCCGTCCGAAATCCCATCCGAAATCCCGTCCGAAATCCCGTCTGAAATCCCGTACAAAATCGAATTCCCGTACGAAATCCCGTACGAAATCCTGTACGAAATCGAAATCCCGTCCGAAATCCCGTACGAAATCCGTCCGAAATCCCGTCCGAAATCCCGTACGAAATCCCGTCCGAAATCCCGTCCGAAATCCCGTCCGAAATCCCGTCCGAGATCCAGTCCGAAATCGCGTCTGAAATTTCGTCCAAAATCCCGTCCGAAATCCCGTCCGAAATCCCGTCCGAAATCCAGTACGAAATCCCGTAAAAAATCCCGTACGAAATCCAGTACGAAATCCCGTCCGAAATCCTGTACGAAATCCCGTACGAAATCCCGTACGAAATCCCATACGAAATCCCGTCCGAAATCCCGTCTGAAATCCCGTCTGAAATCCCGTCCGAAATCCCGTCCGAGATCCAGTCCGAAAACGCGTCTGAAATTTCGTCCAAAATCCCGTCCGAAATCCCGTCCGAAATCCCGTCCGAAATCCCGTACGAAATCCCGTCCGAAATCCCGTCCGAAATCCCGTCCGAAATCCCGTCCGAAATCCCGTCTGAAATCCCGTACAAAATCGAATTCCCGTATGAAATCCCGTACGAAATCCTGTATGAAAGCGAAATCCCGTCCGAAATCCCATCCGAAATCCCGTCCGAAATCCCGTCCGAAATCCCGCCCGAGATCCCGTCCGAATTCCCGTCCGAAATCCTGTACGAAATCCCGTACAAAATCCTGTACGAAATCCTGTCTGAAATACCGTACGAATCTAAAATCCCGTACGAAATCCCGTACGAAATCGAAATCCCGTACGAAATCGAAATCCCGTACGAAATCCCGTACAAATCCCGTCCCAAATCCCGTCTGAAATCTCGATCAAAATCCCGTCCGAAATCACGTCCGAAATCCCGTCCGAAATCCCGTCCGAAATCCCGTCCGAAATCCCGTCCGAAATCCCGTCCGAAATCCCGTACGAAACCCCGTCCGAATCCCGTCCGAAATCCCATCCGAAATCCCGTCCGAAATCCCGTCTGAAATCCCGTACAAAATCGATTCCCGTACGAAATCCCGTACGAAATCCTGTACGAATCGAAATCCCGTCCGAAATCCCGTACGAAATCCCGTCCGAAATCCCGTCCGAAATCCCGTACGAAATCCCGTCCGAAATCCCGTCCGAAATCCCGTCCGAGATCCAGTCCGAAATCGCGTCTGAAATTTCGTCCAAAATCCCGTCCGAAATCCCGTCCGAAATCCCGTCCGAAATCCCGTCCGAAATCCCGTACGAAACCCCGTCCGAAATCCCGTCCGAAATCCTGTCCGAAATCCCGTCCGAAATCCCGTCTGAAATCCCGTACAAAATCGAATTCCCGTACGAAATCCCGTACGAAATCCTGTACGAAATCGAAATCCCGTCCGAAATCCCGTCCGAAATCCCGTCCAAAATCCCGTACGACATCCCGTACGAAATCCTGTACGAAATCCCGTACGAAATCGAAATCCCGTATGAAATCGAAATCCCGTACGAAATCCTGTATGAAATCGAAATCCCGTACGAAATCTAAATCCCGTTCGATATCTAAATCCCGTCCGAAATCCCGTCCAAAAACCAGTCCGAAATCCCTTCCGAAATCCCGTACGAAATCCTGTACGAAATCCAGTCCGAAATCCCGTACAAAATCGAAATCCCGTACGATATCCCGGACGAAATCGAAATTTCATACGAAATCGAAATCCCGTACGAAATCCCGTACGGAATCCCGTACAAAATCCCATCCGAAATCCCGTACAAAATCGAAATCCCGTATGAAATCCCGTACAAAATCGACATCCCATACGAAATCGAAATCCCGTACGAAATCCCACACGAAATCGAAATCCCGCACGAAATCCCGTACGAAATCGAAATCCCGTCCGAAATCCCGTCCGAAATCCCGTCCGAAATCCCGTCCGAAATCCCGTCTGAAATCCCGTCCGAAATCCCATCCGAAATCCCGTACGAAATCCCGTATGAAATCCCATACAAAATCCCGTACGAAATCCCATACGAAATCTAAATCCCGTTCGAAATCCCGTACGAAATCGAAATCCCGTACGAAATCCCGTCCGAAATCGAAATCCCGTCCGAAATCCCGTTCAAAATCCCGTCCGAAATCCCGTCCGAAATCCCGTCCGAAATCCCGGCCGAAATCCCGTCCGAAATCCCGTCCGAAATCCTGTCCGAAATCCCGTCCGAAATCCCGTACGAAATCCCGTACGAAATCCCGTACGAAATAGAAATCCCGTACGAAATCCCGTACGAAATCGAAATCCCCTTCGAAATCCCGTACGAAATCGAAATCCCGTACGAAATCCCGTCTGAAATCGAAATCCCGTCCGAAATCCCGTTCGAAATCCCGTCTGAAATCCCGTCCGAAATCCCGTCCGAAATCCCGTTCGAAATCCCGTCCGAAATCCCGTACGAAATCCAGTACGAAATCCCGTAAAAAATCCCGTACGAAATCCAGTACGAAATCCCGTCCGAAATCCTGTACGAAATCCCGTACGAAATCCCGTACGAAATCCCATACGAAATCCCGTCCGAAATCCCGTCTGAAATCCCGTCTGAAATCCCGTCCGAAATCCCGTCCGAGATCCAGTCCGAAATCGCGTCTGAAATTTCGTCTGAAATTTCGTCCAAAATCCCGTCCGAAATCCCGTCCGAAATCCCGTCCGAAATCCCGTACGAAACCCCGTCCGAAATCCCGTCCGAAATCCCGTCCGAAATCCCGTCCGAAATCCCATCTGAAATCCCGTACAAAATCGAATTCCCGTACGAAATCCCGTACGAAATCCTGTACGAAATCGAAATCCCGTCCGAAATTCCGTCCGAAATCCCGTCCAAAATCCCGTACGACATCCCGTACGAAATCCTGTACGAAATCCCGTACGAAATCGAAATCCCGTATGAAATCGAAATCCCGTACGAAATCCTGTATGAAATCGAAATCCCGTATGAAATCGAAATCCCGTACGAAATCCCATACGAAATCCCTTCTGAAATCTAAATCCCGTCCGATATCTAAATCACGTCCGAAATCCCGTCCAAAAACCAGTCCAAAATCTCTTCCGAAATCCCGTACGAAATCCTGTACGAAATCCAGTCCGAAATCCCGTACAAAATCGAAATCCCGTACGATATCCCGGACGAAATCGAAATTTCATACGAAATCGAAATCCCGTACGAAATCCCGTACGGAATCCCGTACGAAATCCCGTACGAAATCCCGTCCGAAATCCCGTACAAAATCGAAATCCCGTATGAAATCCCGTACAAAATCGACATCCCATACGAAATCGAAATCCCGTACGAAATCCCACACGAAATCGAAATCCCACACGAAATCCCGTACGAAATCGAAATCCCGTCCGAAATCCCGTCCGAAATCCCGTCCGAAATCCCGTCCGAAATCCCGTCTGAAATCCCGTCCGAAATCCCATCCGAAATCCCGTACGAAATCCCGTATGAAATCCCATACAAAATCCCGTACGAAATCCCATACGAAATCTAAATCCCGTTCGAAATCCCGTACGAAATCGAAATCCCGTACGAAATCCCGTCCGAAATCGAAATCCCGTCCGAAATCCCGTTCAAAATCCCGTCCGAAATCCCGTCCGAAATCCCGTCCGAAATCCCGGCCGAAATCCCGTCCGAAATCCCGTCCGAAATCCTGTCCGAAATCCCGTCCGAAATCCCGTACGAAATCCCGTACGAAATCCCGTACGAAATCCTGTACGAAATCCAGTCCGAAATCCCGTACAAAATCGAAATCCTGTACGAAATCCCGTACGAAATCCTGTACGAAATCGAAATCTCGTCCGAAATCCACTCCGAAATCGCGTCTGAAATCTCGTCCAAAATCCCGTCCGAAATCCCGTCCGAAATCCCGTCCGAAATCCCGTCCGAAATCCCGTACGAAATCCCGTACGAAATCCCGTACGAAATAGAAATCCCGTACGAAATCCCGTACGAAATCGAAATCCCCTTCGAAATCCCGTACGAAATCGAAATCCCGTACGAAATCCCGTCTGAAATCGAAATCCCGTCCGAAATCCCGTTCGAAATCCCGTCTGAAATCCCGTCCGAAATCCCGTCCGAAATCCCGTTCGAAATCCCGTCCGAAATCCCGTACGAAATCCAGTACGAAATCCCGTAAAAAATCCCGTACGAAATCCAGTACGAAATCCCGTCCGAAATCCTGTACGAAATCCCGTACGAAATCCCGTACGATATCCCATACGAAATCCCGTCCGAAATCCCGTCTGAAATCCCGTCTGAAATCCCGTACGAAATCCCGTCTGAAATCCCGTCCGAAATCCAGTCCGAAATCCCGTACGAAATCCCATACAAAATCCTGTACGAAATCCAGTCCGAAATCTCATCCGAAATCCCGTCCGAAATCCCGTCCGAAATCCCGTCCGAAATCCCGTCCAAAATCCTGTACGACATCCCATACGAAATCCTGTACGAAATCCAGTCCGAAATCCCGTCCGAAATCCCGTCCAAAATCCTGTACGAAATCCCGTACGAAATCCTGTACGAAATCCTGTACGAAATCCTGTACGAAATCCCGTACGAAATCGAAATCCCGTATGAAATCGAAATCCCGTACGAAATCCCGTATGAAATCGAAATCCCGTACGAAATCTAAATCCCGTCCGATATCTAAATCCCGTCCGAAATCCCGTCCAAAAACCAGCCCGAAATCCCTTCCGAAATCCCGTACGAAATCCTGTACGAAATCCAGTCCGAAATCCCGTACAAAATCGAAATCCCGTACGATATCCCGGACGAAATCGAAATTTCGTACGAAATCGAAATCCCGTACGAAATCCCGTACGGAATCCCGTACGAAATCCCGTACGAAATCCCGTCCGAAATCCCGTACAAAATCGAAATCCCGTACGAAATCCCGTACAAAATCGAAATCCCATACGAAATCGAAATCCCGTACGAAATCCCGCACGAAATCGAAATCCCGCACGAAATCCCGTACGAAATCGAAATCCCGTCCGAAATCCCGTCCGAAATCCTGTACGAAATCCCGTACAAATCCTGTCCGAAATCCCGTACGAAATCCTGTATGAAATCGAAATCCCGTACGAAATCTAAATCCCGTTCGATATCTAAATCCCGTCCGAAATCCCGTCCAAAAACCAGTCCGAAATCCCTTCCGAAATCCCGTACGAAATCCTGTACGAAATCCAGTCCGAAATCCCGTACAAAATCGAAATCCCGTACGATATCCCGGACGAAATCGAAATTTCATACGAAATCGAAATCCCGTACGAAATCCCGTACGGAATCCCGTACGAAATCCCGTAGGAAATCCCGTCCGAAATCCCGTACAAAATCGAAATCCCGTATGAAATCCCGTACAAAATCGAAATCCCATACGAAATCGAAATCCCGTACGAAATCCCGCACGAAATCGAAATCCCGCACGAAATCCCGTACGAAATCGAAATCCCGTCCGAAATCCCGTCCGAAATCCCGTCCGAAATCCCGTCCGAAATCCCGTCTGAAATCCCGTCCGAAATCCCATCCGAAATCCCGTACGAAATCCCGTATGAAATTCCATACAAAATCCCGTACGAAATCCCATACGAAATCTAAATCCCGTTCGAAATCCCGTACGAAATCGAAATCCCGTACGAAATCCCGTCCGAAATCGAAATCCCGTCCGAAATCCCGTTCAAAATCCCGTCCGAAATCCCATCCGAAATCCCGTCCGAAATCCCGGCCGAAATCCCGTCCGAAATCCCGTCCGAAATCCTGTCCAAAATCCCGTCCGAAATCCCGTCCGAAATCCTTCCGAAATCCCGCACGAAATCCTGTGCTAAATCCAGTCCGAAATCCCGTACAAAATCGAAATCCCGTACAAAATCCCGTACAAAATCCCGTACAAAATCGAAATCCCGTCCGATATCCTGTCCGAAATCCCGTCCGAAATCCCATACGAAATCCCGTACGAAATCCCGTACGAAATCCTGTACGAAATCCAGTCCGAAATCCCATACAAAATCGAAATCCTGTACGAAATCCCCTACGAAATCCTGTACGAAATCGAAATCTCGTCCGAAATCCACTCCGAAATCGCGTCTGAAATCTCGTTCAAAATCCCGTCCGAAATCCCGTCCGAAATCCCGTCCGAAATCCCGTCCGAAATCCAGTACGAAATCCCGTAAGAAATCCCGTACAAAATCCCGTCCGAAATCCCGTCCGAAATCCCGTACGAAATCCCGTACGAAATCCCGTACGAAATAGAAATCCCGTATGAAATCCCGTACGAAATCGAAATCCCCTTCGAAATCCCGTACGAAATCGAAATCCCGTACGAAATCCCGTCCGAAATCGAAATCCCGTCCGAAATCCCGTTCGAAATCCCGTCTGAAATCCCGTCCGAAATCCCGTCCGAAATCCCGTTCGAAATCCCGTCCGAAATCCCGTACGAAATCCAGTACGAAATCCCGTAAAAAATCCCGTACGAAATCCAGTACGAAATCCCGTCCGAAATCCTGTACGAAATCCCGTCCGAAATCCCGGCCGAAATCCCGTCCGAAATCCCGTCCGAAATCTCGTCCGAAAACCCATACGAAATCCCTTACGAAATCCCGCACGAAATCCTGTACGAAATCCAGTCCGAAATCCCGTACAAAATCTAAATCCCGTAAGAAATCGAAATCCCATCCGAAATCCTGTCCGAAATCCTGTCCGAAATCCCGTCCGAAATCCCGTACGAAATCCCGTACGAAATCCTGTACGAAATCCAGTCCGAAATCCCGTACAAAATCGAAATCCTATACGAAATCCCGTACGAAATCGAAATCCCGTACGAAATCCCGTAGGAAATCGAAATCCCATACGAAATTCCGTCCGAAATCCCATTCGAAATCCTGTCCGAAATCCCGTCCGAAATCCCGTCCGAAATCCCGTACGAAATCCCGTACGAAATCCCGTACGAAATCCTGTACGAAATCCAGTCCGAAATCCCGTACAAAATCGAAATCCTGTACGAAATCCCGTACGAAATCGAAATCCCGTACGAAATCCCGTACAAAATCCCGTCCGAAATCCCGTCTGAAATCTCGATCAAAATCCCGTCCGAAATCACGTCCGAAATCCCGTCCGAAATCCCGTCCGAAATCCCGTACGAAATCCCGTCCGAAATCCCGTCCGAAATCCCGTCCGAAATCCCGTCCGAGATCCAGTCCGAAATCGCGTCTGAAATTTCGTCCAAAATCCCGTCCGAAATCCCGTCCGAAATCCCGTCCGAAATCCCGTCCGAAATCCCGTACGAAACCCCGTCCGAAATCCCGTCCGAAATCCCGTCCGAAATCCCGTCCGAAATCCAGTCCGAAATCCCGTACGAAATCCAGTACGAAATCCCGTAAAAAATCCCGTACGAAATCCAGTACGAAATCCCGTCCGAAATCCTGTACAAAATCCCGTACGAAATCCCGTACGAAATCCCATACGAAATCCCGTCCGAAATCCCGTCTGAAATCCCGTCTGAAATTCCGTACGAAATCCCGTCTGAAATCCCGTCCGAAATCCAGTCCGAAATCCCGTACGAAATCCCATACAAAATCCCGTCCGAAATCCCATCCGAAATCCCGTCCGAAATCCCGGCCGAAATCCCGTCTGAAATCCCGTCCGAAATCCTGTCCAAAATCCCGTCCGAAATCCCGTCCGAAATCCTTCCGAAATCCCGCACGAAATCCTGTGCTAAATCCAGTCCGAAATCCCGTACAAAATCGAAATCCCGTACAAAATCCCGTACAAAATCCCGTACAAAATCGAAATCCCGTCCGATATCCTGTCCGAAATCCCGTCCGAAATCCCATACGAAATCCCGTACGAAATCCCGTACGAAATCCTGTACGAAATCCAGTCCGAAATCCCGTACAAAATCGAAATCCTGTACGAAATCCCCTACGAAATCCTGTACGAAATCGAAATCTCGTCCGAAATCCACTCCGAAATCGCGTCTGAAATCTCGTTCAAAATCCCGTCCGAAATCCCGTCCGAAATCCCGTCCGAAATCCCGTCCGAAATCCCGTACGAAATCCCGTACGAAATCCCGTACGAAATAGAAATCCCGTACGAAATCCCGTA
The DNA here is from genome assembly GCF_015708825.2 of Lethenteron reissneri. Classification (NCBI taxonomy): domain Eukaryota; kingdom Metazoa; phylum Chordata; class Hyperoartia; order Petromyzontiformes; family Petromyzontidae; genus Lethenteron; species Lethenteron reissneri. Next base: position 17,020 of record NW_026891549.1, read on the forward strand.
CGAAATCGAAATCCCCTTCGAAATCCCGTACGAAATCGAAATCCCGTACGAAATCCCGTCCGAAATCGAAATCCCGTCCGAAATCCCGTTCGAAATCCCGTCTGAAATCCCGTCCGAAATCCCGTCCGAAATCCCGTTCGAAATCCCGTCCGAAATCCCGTACGAAATCCAGTACGAAATCCCGTAAAAAATCCCGTACGAAATCCAGTACGAAATCCCGTCCGAAATCCTGTACGAAATCCCGTCCGAAATCCCGGCCGAAATCCCGTCCGAAATCCCGGCCGAAATCTCGTCCGAAAACCCATACGAAATCCCTTACGAAATCCCGCACGAAATCCTGTACGAAATCCAGTCCGAAATCCCGTACAAAATCTAAATCCCGTAAGAAATCGAAATCCCATCCGAAATCCTGTCCGAAATCCTGTCCGAAATCCCGTCCGAAATCCCGTACGAAATCCCGTACGAAATCCTGTACGAAATCCAGTCCGAAATCCCGTACAAAATCGAAATCCTATACGAAATCCCGTACGAAATCGAAATCCCATACGAAATCCCGTAGGAAATCGAAATCCCATACGAAATTCCGTCCGAAATCCCATTCGAAATCCTGTCCGAAATCCCGTCCGAAATCCCGTCCGAAATCCCGTACGAAATCCCGTACGAAATCCCGTACGAAATCCTGTACGAAATCCAGTCCGAAATCCCGTACAAAATCGAAATCCTGTACGAAATCCCGTACGAAATCGAAATCCCGTACGAAATCCCGTACAAAATCCCGTCCGAAATCCCGTCTGAAATCTCGATCAAAATCCCGTCCGAAATCACGTCCGAAATCCCGTCCGAAATCCCGTCCGAAATCCCGTACGAAATCCCGTCCGAAATCCCGTCCGAAATCCCGTCCGAAATCCCGTCCGAGATCCAGTCCGAAATCGCGTCTGAAATTTCGTCCAAAATCCCATCCGAAATCCCGTCCGAAATCCCGTCCGAAGTCCCGTCCGAAATCCCGTACGAAACCCCGTCCGAAATCCCGTCCGAAATCCCGTCCGAAATCCCGTCCGAAATCCAGTCCGAAATCCCGTACGAAATCCCATACAAAATCCTGTACGAAATCCAGTCCGAAATCTCATCCGAAATCCCGTCCGAAATCCCGTACGAAATCCCGTCCAAAATCCCGTACGACATCCCGTACGAAATCCTGTACGAAATCCCGTACGAAATCGAAATCCCGTATGAAATCGAAATCCCGTACGAAATCCCGTACGAAATCCCGTACGAAATCGAAATCCCATACGAAATCCCTTCCGAAATCTAAATCCCGTCCAAAATCTAAATCACGTCCGAAATCCCGTCCAAAAACCAGTCCGAAATCCCGTACGAAATCCTGTACGAAATCCAGTCCGAAATCCCGTACAAAATCGAAATCCTGTACGAAATCCCGTACGAAATCCTGTACGAAATCGAAATCTCGTCCGAAATCCACTCCGAAATCGCGTCTGAAATCTCGTTCAAAATCCCGTCCGAAATCCCGTCTGAAATCCCGTCCGAAATCCCGTCCGAAATCCCGTACGAAATCCCGTACGAAATCCCGTACGAAATAGAAATCCCGTACGAAATCCCGTACGAAATCGAAATCCCCTTTGAAATCCCGTACGAAATCGAAATCCCGTCCGAAATCCCGTCCGAAATCGAAATCCCGTCCGAAATCCCGTTCGAAATCCCGTCCGAAATCCCGTACGAAATCCAGTACGAAATCCCGTAAAAAATCCCGTACGAAATCCAGTACGAAATCCCGTCCGAAATCCTGTACGAAATCCCGTACGAAATCCCGTACGAAATCCCATACGAAATCCCGTCCGAAATCCCGTCTGAAATCCCGTCTGAAATCCCGTACGAAATCCCGTCTGAAATCCCGTCCGAAATCCCGTCCAAAATCCTGTACGAAATCCCGTACGAAATCCTGTACGAAATCCTGTACGAAATCCTGTACGAAATCCCGTACGAAATCGAAATCCCGTATGAAATCGAAATCCCGTCCGAAATCCTGTACGAAATCCCGTACGAAATCCCGTACGAAATCCCATACGAAATCCCGTCCGAAATCCCGTCTGAAATCCCGTCTGAAATCCCGTATGAAATCCCGTCTGAAATCCCGTCCGAAATCCCGTCCAAAATCCTGTACGAAATCCCGTCCAAAATCCTGTACGAAATCCCGTACGAAATCCTGTACGAAATCCTGTACGAAATCCTGTACGAAATCCCGTACGAAATCGAAATCCCGTATGAAATCGAAATCCCGTACGAAATCCCGTATGAAATCGAAATCCCGTACGAAATCTAAATCCCGTCCGATATCTAAATCCCGTCCGAAATCCCGTCCAAAAACCAGCCCGAAATCCCTTCCGAAATCCCGTCCGAAATCCCGTCCGAAATCCCGTCCGAAATCCCGTCCGAAATCCTGTCCGAAATCCCGTCTAAAATCCCGTACAAAATAGAATTCCCGTACGAAATCCCGTACGAAATCCCGTACGAAATCGAAATCCCGTCCGAAATCCCATCCGAAATCCCGTCCGAAATCCCGTCCGAAATCCCGCCCGAGATCCCGTCCGAATTCCCGTCCGAAATCCTGTACGAAATCCCGTACAAAATCCTGTACAAAATCCTGTCCGAAATCCCGTACGAAATCTAAATCCCGTACAAAATCCCGTACGAAATCGAAATCCCGTACGAAATCGAAATCCCATACGAAATCCCGTCCGAAATCCCGTCCGAAATCGCGTCCGAAATCCCGTACGAAATCTTGTCCGAAATCCCGTCCGAAATCCCGTACAAAATCGAAATCCCGTACGAAATCCCGTACGAAATCGAAATCCCGTCCGAAATCCCGTACGAAATCGAAATCCCGTACGAAATCCCGTATTAAATCGAAATCCCATCCGAAATCCTGTCCGAAATCCCGTCCGAAATCCCGTCCGAAATCCCGTACGAAATCCCGTATGAAATCGAAATCCCATACGAAATCCCGTCCGAAATCTAAATCCTGTCCGAAATCTAAATCCCGTCCGAAATCCCGTCCAAAAACCAGTCCGAAATCCCTTCCGAATTCCCGTACGAAATCCTGTACGAAATCCAGTCCGAAATAGTGTACAAAATCGAAATCCCGTACGAAATCGAAATCCCGTACGAAATCGAAATCCCGTCCGAAATCCCGTCCGAAATCGCGTCCGAAATCTCGTCCGAAATCCCGTCCGAAATCCCGTCCGAAATCCCGTACAAAATCGAAATCCTGTACGAAATCCCGTACGAAATCGAAATCCCGTACGAAATCCCTTACAAAATCGAAATCCTGTACGAAATCCAGTCCGAAATCCCGTACAAAATCGAAATCCTGTACGAAATCCCGTCCGAAATCCCGTACAAAATCGAAATCCCGTACAACATCCCGTACGAAATCGAAATCCCGTACGAAATCCCGTAGGAAATCGAAATCCCGTCCGAAATCCAATACGAAATTCCGTCCGAAATCCCATCCGAAATCCTGTCCGAAATCCCGTCCGAAATCCCGTCTGAAATCCCGTACGAAATCCCGTACGAAATCCCGTCCGAAATCCCGTCCGAAATCGCGTCCGAAATCTCGTCCGAAATCCCGTCCGAAATCCCGTACGAAATCCCATACGAAATCGAAATCCCGTACGAAATCCCGTACAAAATCGAAATCCTGTACGAAATCCAGTCCGAAATCCCGTACAAAATCGAAATCCTGTACGAAATCCCGTCCGAAATCCCGTCCGAAATCCCGTACGAAATCCCATACGAAATCGAAATCCCGTACGAAATCCCGTACAAAATCGAAATCCTGTACGAAATCCAGTCCGAAATCCCGTACAAAATCGAAATCCTGTACGAAATCCCGTACGAAATCCCGTCCGAAATCCCGTCCGAAATCGCGTCCGAAATCCCGTCCGAAATCCCGTCCGAAATCCCGTACAAAATCGAAATCCCGTACGAAATCCCGTCCGAAATCTAAATCCCGTCCGATATCTAAATCCCGTCCGAAATCCCGTCCGAAAACCCGTCCGAAAACCCGTATGAAATCCCTTACGAAATCCCTCACGAAATCCTGTACGAAATCCAGTCCGAAATCCCGTACAAAATCTAAATCCCGTAAGAAATCCCGTACAAAATCCCGTACGAAATCGAAATCCCATCCGAAATCCTGTCCGAAATCCCGTCCGAAATCCCGTCCGAAATCCCGTCCGAAATCCCGTACGAAATCCCGTCCGAAATCCCGTCCGAAATCCCGTCCGAAATCCCGTCTGAATTCCCGTACAAAATCGAAATCCCGTACGAAATCCTATACGAAATCCCGTACGAAATCTAAATCCCGTCCGAAATCTAAATCACGTCCGAAATCCCGTCCAAAAACCAGTCCGAAATCCCTTCCGAAATCCCGAACGAAATCCCGTACGAAATCCAGTCCGAAATCCTGTACAAAATCGAAATCCCGTACGAAATCCCGTACGAAATCGAAATCCCGTACGAAATCGAAATCCCGTACGAAATCCCGTACGAAATCCCGTCCGAAATCCCGTCCGAAATCACGTCCGAAATCACGTCCGAAATCCCGTCCAAAATCCCGTCCGAAATCCCGTACAAAATCGAAATCCTGTACGAAATCCCGTACGAAATCGAAATCCCGTACGAAATCAAAATCCCGTACGAAATCCTGTACGAAATCCCGTACGAAATCCCGTCCGAAATCCCGTCCGAAATCGCGTCCGAAATCCCGTCCGAAATCCCGTCCGAAATCCCGTCCGAAATCCCGTACAAAATCGAAATCCCGTACGAAATCCCGTACAAAATCGAAATCCCGTACGAAATCCCGTACGAAATCGAAATCCCGTACGAAATCCCATACGAAATCCCGTCCGAAATCTAAATCCCGTCCGAAATCTAAATCCCGTCCGAAATCCCGTCCAAAAACCAGTCCGAAATCCCTTCCGAAATCCCGTACGAAATCCTGTACGAAATCCAGTCCGAAATCCTGTACAAAATCGTAATCCCGTACGAAATCCCGTACGAAATCGAAATCCCGTACGAAATCGAAATCCGGTACGAAATCCTGTACGAAATCCCGTACGAAATCCCGTCCGAAATCCCGTCCGAAATCGCGTCCGAAATCCCGTCCGAAATCCCGTCCGAAATCCCGTACAAAATCGAAATCCCGTACGAAATCCCGTCCGAAATCTAAATCCCGTCCGATATCTAAATCCCGTCCGAAATCCCGTCCGAAAACCCGTCCGAAAACCCGTACGAAATCCCTTACGAAATCCCTCACGAAATCCTGTACGAAATCCAGTCCGAAATCCCGTACAAAATCTAAATCCCGTAAGAAATCCCGTACAAAATCCCGTACGAAATCGAAATCCCATCCGAAATCCTGTCCGAAATCCCGTCCGAAATCCCGTCCGAAATCCCGTACGAAATCCCGTACGAAATCCCGTACGAAATCCTGTACGAAATCCAGTCCGAAATCCAGTACAAAATCGAAATCCTGTACGAAATCCCGTACGAAATCCCGTACGAAATCGAAATCCCGTACGAAATCCTGTACGAAATCGAAATCCCGTCCGAAATCCCGTCCGAAATCCTGTCCGAGATCCAGTCCGAAATCGCGTCTGAAATCTCGTCCAAAATCCCGTCCGAAATCCCGTCCGAAATCCCGTCCGAAATCCCGTCCGAAATCCCGTCCGAGATCCCGTCCGAATTCCCGTCCGAAATCCTGTCTGAAATCCCGTCTAAAATCCCGTACAAAATCGAATTCCCGTACGAAATCCCGTACGAAATCCCGTACGAAATCGAAATCCCGTCCGAAATCCCATCCGAAATCCCGTCCGAAATCCCGTCCGAAATCCCGCCCGAGATCCCGTCCGAATTCCCGTCCGAAATCCTGTACGAAATCCCGTACAAAATCCTGTACAAAATCCTGTCCGAAATCCCGTACGAAATCTAAATCCCGTACAAAATCCCGTACGAAATCGAAATCCCGTACGAAATCGAAATCCCATACGAAATCCCGTCCGAAATCCCGTCCGAAATCGCGTCCGAAATCCCGTACGAAATCTTGTCCGAAATCCCGTCCGAAATCCCGTACAAAATCGAAATCCCGTACGAAATCCCGTACGAAATCGAAATCCCGTCCGAAATCCCGTACGAAATCGAAATCCCGTACGAAATCCCGTATGAAATCGAAATCCCATCCGAAATCCTGTCCGAAATCCCGTCCGAAATCCCGTCCGAAATCCCGTACGAAATCCCGTATGAAATCGAAATCCCATACGAAATCCCGTCCGAAATCTAAATCCTGTCCGAAATCTAAATCCCGTCCGAAATCCCGTCCAAAAACCAGTCCGAAATCCCTTCCGAATTCCCGTACGAAATCCTGTACGAAATCCAGTCCGAAATAGTGTACAAAATCGAAATCCCGTACAAAATCGAAATCCTGTACGAAATCCAGTCCGAAATCCCGTACAAAATCGAAATCCTGTACGAAATCCCGTACGAAATCCCGTCCGAAATCCCGTCCGAAATCGCGTCCGAAATCCCGTCCGAAATCCCGTCCGAAATCCCGTACAAAATCGAAATCCCGTACGAAATCCCGTCCGAAATCTAAATCCCGTCCGATATCTAAATCCCGTCCGAAATCCCGTCCGAAAACCCGTCCGAAAACCCGTATGAAATCCCTTACGAAATCCCTCACGAAATCCTGTACGAAATCCAGTCCGAAATCCCGTACAAAATCTAAATCCCGTAAGAAATCCCGTACAAAATCCCGTACGAAATCGAAATCCCATCCGAAATCCTGTCCGAAATCCCGTCCGAAATCCCGTCCGAAATCCCGTCCGAAATCCCGTACGAAATCCCGTCCGAAATCCCGTCCGAAATCCCGTCCGAAATCCCGTCTGAATTCCCGTACAAAATCGAAATCCCGTACGAAATCCTATACGAAATCCCGTACGAAATCTAAATCCCGTCCGAAATCTAAATCACGTCCGAAATCCCGTCCAAAAACCAGTCCGAAATCCCTTCCGAAATCCCGAACGAAATCCCGTACGAAATCCAGTCCGAAATCCTGTACAAAATCGAAATCCCGTACGAAATCCCGTACGAAATCGAAATCCCGTACGAAATCGAAATCCCGTACGAAATCCCGTACGAAATCCCGTCCGAAATCCCGTCCGAAATCACGTCCGAAATCACGTCCGAAATCCCGTCCAAAATCCCGTCCGAAATCCCGTACAAAATCGAAATCCTGTACGAAATCCCGTACGAAATCGAAATCCCGTACGAAATCAAAATCCCGTACGAAATCCTGTACGAAATCCCGTACGAAATCCCGTCCGAAATCCCGTCCGAAATCGCGTCCGAAATCCCGTCCGAAATCCCGTCCGAAATCCCGTCCGAAATCCCGTACAAAATCGAAATCCCGTACGAAATCCCGTACAAAATCGAAATCCCGTACGAAATCCCGTACGAAATCGAAATCCCGTACGAAATCCCATACGAAATCCCGTCCGAAATCTAAATCCCGTCCGAAATCTAAATCCCGTCCGAAATCCCGTCCAAAAACCAGTCCGAAATCCCTTCCGAAATCCCGTACGAAATCCTGTACGAAATCCAGTCCGAAATCCTGTACAAAATCGTAATCCCGTACGAAATCCCGTACGAAATCGAAATCCCGTACGAAATCGAAATCCGGTACGAAATCCTGTACGAAATCCCGTACGAAATCCCGTCCGAAATCCCGTCCGAAATCGCGTCCGAAATCCCGTCCGAAATCCCGTCCGAAATCCCGTACAAAATCGAAATCCCGTACGAAATCCCGTCCGAAATCTAAATCCCGTCCGATATCTAAATCCCGTCCGAAATCCCGTCCGAAAACCCGTCCGAAAACCCGTACGAAATCCCTTACGAAATCCCTCACGAAATCCTGTACGAAATCCAGTCCGAAATCCCGTACAAAATCTAAATCCCGTAAGAAATCCCGTACAAAATCCCGTACGAAATCGAAATCCCATCCGAAATCCTGTCCGAAATCCCGTCCGAAATCCCGTCCGAAATCCCGTACGAAATCCCGTACGAAATCCCGTACGAAATCCTGTACGAAATCCAGTCCGAAATCCAGTACAAAATCGAAATCCTGTACGAAATCCCGTACGAAATCCCGTACGAAATCGAAATCCCGTACGAAATCCTGTACGAAATCGAAATCCCGTCCGAAATCCCGTCCGAAATCCTGTCCGAGATCCAGTCCGAAATCGCGTCTGAAATCTCGTCCAAAATCCCGTCCGAAATCCCGTCCGAAATCCCGTCCGAAATCCCGTCCGAAATCCCGTCCGAGATCCCGTCCGAATTCCCGTCCGAAATCCTGTCTGAAATCCCGTCTAAAATCCCGTACAAAATCGAATTCCCGTACGAAATCCCGTACGAAATCCCGTACGAAATCGAAATCCCGTCCGAAATCCCATCCGAAATCCCGTCCGAAATCCCGTCCGAAATCCCGCCCGAGATCCCGTCCGAATTCCCGTCCGAAATCCTGTACGAAATCCCGTACAAAATCCTGTACAAAATCCTGTCCGAAATCCCGTACGAAATCTAAATCCCGTACAAAATCCCGTACGAAATCGAAATCCCGTACGAAATCGAAATCCCATACGAAATCCCGTCCGAAATCCCGTCCGAAATCGCGTCCGAAATCCCGTACGAAATCTTGTCCGAAATCCCGTCCGAAATCCCGTACAAAATCGAAATCCCGTACGAAATCCCGTACGAAATCGAAATCCCGTCCGAAATCCCGTACGAAATCGAAATCCCGTACGAAATCCCGTATGAAATCGAAATCCCATCCGAAATCCTGTCCGAAATCCCGTCCGAAATCCCGTCCGAAATCCCGTACGAAATCCCGTATGAAATCGAAATCCCATACGAAATCCCGTCCGAAATCTAAATCCTGTCCGAAATCTAAATCCCGTCCGAAATCCCGTCCAAAAACCAGTCCGAAATCCCTTCCGAATTCCCGTACGAAATCCTGTACGAAATCCAGTCCGAAATAGTGTACAAAATCGAAATCCCGTACGAAATCGAAATCCCGTACGAAATCGAAATCCCGTCCGAAATCCCGTCCGAAATCGCGTCCGAAATCTCGTCCGAAATCCCGTCCGAAATCCCGTCCGAAATCCCGTACAAAATCGAAATCCTGTACGAAATCCCGTACGAAATCGAAATCCCGTACGAAATCCCTTACAAAATCGAAATCCTGTACGAAATCCAGTCCGAAATCCCGTACAAAATCGAAATCCTGTACGAAATCCCGTCCGAAATCCCGTACAAAATCGAAATCCCGTACAACATCCCGTACGAAATCGAAATCCCGTACGAAATCCCGTAGGAAATCGAAATCCCGTCCGAAATCCAATACGAAATTCCGTCCGAAATCCCATCCGAAATCCTGTCCGAAATCCCGTCCGAAATCCCGTCTGAAATCCCGTACGAAATCCCGTACGAAATCCCGTCCGAAATCCCGTCCGAAATCGCGTCCGAAATCTCGTCCGAAATCCCGTCCGAAATCCCGTACGAAATCCCATACGAAATCGAAATCCCGTACGAAATCCCGTACAAAATCGAAATCCTGTACGAAATCCAGTCCGAAATCCCGTACAAAATCGAAATCCTGTACGAAATCCCGTCCGAAATCCCGTCCGAAATCCCGTACGAAATCCCATACGAAATCGAAATCCCGTACGAAATCCCGTACAAAATCGAAATCCTGTACGAAATCCAGTCCGAAATCCCGTACAAAATCGAAATCCTGTACGAAATCCCGTACGAAATCCCGTCCGAAATCCCGTCCGAAATCGCGTCCGAAATCCCGTCCGAAATCCCGTCCGAAATCCCGTACAAAATCGAAATCCCGTACGAAATCCCGTCCGAAATCTAAATCCCGTCCGATATCTAAATCCCGTCCGAAATCCCGTCCGAAAACCCGTCCGAAAACCCGTACGAAATCCCTTACGAAATCCCTCACGAAATCCTGTACGAAATCCAGTCCGAAATCCCGTACAAAATCTAAATCCCGTAAGAAATCCCGTACAAAATCCCGTACGAAATCGAAATCCCATCCGAAATCCTGTCCGAAATCCCGTCCGAAATCCCGTCCGAAATCCCGTACGAAATCCCGTACGAAATCTCGTACGAAATCCTGTACGAAATCCAGTCCGAAATCCAGTACAAAATCGAAATCCTGTACGAAATCCCGTACGAAATCCCGTACGAAATCGAAATCCCGTACGAAATCCTGTACGAAATCGAAATCCCGTCCGAAATCCCGTCTGAAATCCTGTCCGAGATCCAGTCCGAAATCGCGTCTGAAATCTCGTCCAAAACCCCGTCCGAAATCCCGTCCGAAATCCCGTCCGAAATCCCGTCCGAAATCCCGTCCGAAATCCCGTCCGAAATCCCGTCCGAAATCCCGTCCGAAATCCTGTCCGAAATCCCGTCTAAAATCCCGTACAAAATCGAATTCCCGTACGAAATCCCGTACGAAATCCCGTACGAAATCGAAATCCCGTCCGAAATCCCATCCGAAATCCTGTCCGAAATCCCGTCCGAAATCCTGCCCGAGATCCCGTCCGAAATCCCGTACAAAATCTAAATCCCGTAAGAAATCCCGTACAAAATCCCGTACGAAATCGAAATCCCATCCGAAATCCTGTCCGAAATCCCGTCCGAAATCCCGTCCGAAATCCCGTACGAAATCCCGTACGAAATCTCGTACGAAATCCTGTACGAAATCCAGTCCGAAATCCAGTACAAAATCGAAATCCTGTACGAAATCCCGTACGAAATCCCGTACGAAATCGAAATCCCGTACGAAATCCTGTACGAAATCGAAATCCCGTCCGAAATCCCGTCTGAAATCCTGTCCGAGATCCAGTCCGAAATCGCGTCTGAAATCTCGTCCAAAACCCCGTCCGAAATCCCGTCCGAAATCCCGTCCGAAATCCCGTCCGAAATCCCGTCCGAAATCCCGTCCGAAATCCCGTCCGAAATCCCGTCCGAAATCCTGTCCGAAATCCCGTCTAAAATCCCGTACAAAATCGAATTCCCGTACGAAATCCCGTACGAAATCCCGTACGAAATCGAAATCCCGTCCGAAATCCCATCCGAAATCCCGTCCGAAATCCCGTCCGAAATCCTGCCCGAGATCCCGTCCGAATTCCCGTCCGAAATCCTGTACGAAATCCCGTACAAAATCCTGTACAAAATCCTGTCCGAAATCCCGTACGAAATCTAAATCCCGTACAAAATCCCGTACGAAATCGAAATCCCGTACGAAATCGAAATCCCATACGAAATCCCGTCCGAAATCCCGTCCGAAATCGCGTCCGAAATCCCGTACGAAATCTTGTCCGAAATCCCGTCCGAAATCCCGTACAAAATCGAAATCCCGTACGAAATCCCGTACGAAATCGAAATCCCGTCCGAAATCCCGTACGAAATCGAAATCCCGTACGAAATCCCGTATGAAATCGAAATCCCATCCGAAATCCTGTCCGAAATCCAGTCCGAAATCCCGTCCGAAATCCCGTACGAAATCCCGTATGAAATCGAAATCCCATACGAAATCCCGTCCGAAATCTAAATCCTGTCCGAAATCTAAATCCCGTCCGAAATCCAGTCCGAAATACTGTACAAAATCGAAATCCCGTACGAAATCGAAATCCCGTACGAAATCGAAATCCCGTCCGAAATCCCGTCCGAAATCGCGTCCGAAATCTCGTCCGAAATCCCGTCCGAAATCCCGTCCGAAATCCCGTACAAAATCGAAATCCTGTACGAAATCCCGTACGAAATCGAAATCCCGTACGAAATCCCGTACAAAATCGAAATCCTGTACGAAATCCAGTCCGAAATCCCGTACAAAATCGAAATCCTGTACGAAATCCCGTCCGAAATCCCGTACAAAATCGAAATCCCGTACAACATCCCGTACGAAATCGAAATCCCGTACGAAATCCCGTAGGAAATCGAAATCCCGTCCGAAATCCAATACGAAATTCCGTCCGAAATCCCATCCGAAATCCTGTCCGAAATCCCGTCCGAAATCCCGTCTGAAATCCCGTACGAAATCCCGTACGAAATCCCGTACGAAATCCTGTACGAAATCCAGTCCGAAATACTGTACAAAATCGAAATCCCGTACGAAATCGAAATCTCGTACGAAATCGAAATCCCGTACGAAATCCCGTACGAAATCCCGTCCGAAATCCCGTCCGAAATCGCGTCCGAAATCTCGTCCGAAATCCCGTCCGAAATCCCGTACGAAATCCCATACGAAATCGAAATCCCGTACGAAATCCCGTACAAAATCGAAATCCTGTACGAAATCCAGTCCGAAATCCCGTACAAAATCGAAATCCTGTACGAAATCCCGTCCGAAATCCCGTACAAAATCGAAATCCCGTACAACATCCCGTACGAAATCAAAATCCCGTACGAAATCCCGTAGGAAATCGAAATCCCGTCCGAAATCCCATACGAAATTCCGTCCGAAATCCCATCCGAAATCCTGTCCGAAATCCCGTCCGAAATCCCGTCCGAAATCCCGTACGAAATCCCGTACGAAATCCCGTACGAAATCCTGTACGAAATCCAGTCCGAAATCCCGTACAAAATCGAAATCCTATACGAAATCCCGTACGAAATCGAAATCCCGTACGAAATCCCGTAGGAAATCGAAATCCCGTCCGAAATCCCATACGAAATTCCGTCCGAAATCCCATCCGAAATCCTGTCCGAAATCCCGTCCGAAATCCCGTCCGAAATCCCGTACGAAATCCCGTACGAAATCCCGTACGAAATCCTGTACGAAATCCAGTCCGAAATCCCGTACAAAATCGAAATCCTGTACGAAATCCCGTACGACATCCCGTACGAAATCGAAATCCCTTACGAAATCCCATACGAAATCCCGTCCGAAATCTAAATCCCGTCCGAAATCTAAATCCCGTCCGAAATCCCGTCCAAAAACCAGTCCGAAATCCCTTCCGAAATCCCGTACGAAATCCTGTACGAAATCCAGTCCGAAATCCTGTACAAAATCGTAATCCCGTACGAAATCCCGTACGAAATCGAAATCCCGTACGAAATCGAAATCCTGTACGAAATCCTGTACGAAATCCCGTACGAAATCGTAATCCCGTACGAAATCCCATACGAAATCGAAATCCCGTACGAAATCGAAATCCCGTACAACATCCCGTACGAAATCGAAATCCCGTACGAAATCCCATACGAAATCCCGTCCGAAATCTAAATCCCGTCCGAAATCTAAATCCCGTCCGAAATCCCGTCCAAAAACCAGTCCGAAATCCCTTCCGAAATCCCGTACGAAATCCTGTACGAAATCCAGTCGGAAATCCTGTACAAAATCGTAATCCCGTACGAAATCCCATACGAAATCGAAATCCCGTACGAAATCGAAATCCTGTACGAAATCCTGTACGAAATCCCGTACGAAATCCCGTCCGAAATCCCATCCGAAATCGCGTCCGAAATCCCGTCCGAAATCCCGTCCGAAATCCCGTCCGAAATCCCGTACAAAATCGAAATCCCGTACGAAATCCCGTCCGAAATCTAAATCCCGTCCGATATCTAAATCCCGTCCGAAATCCCGTCCGAAAACCCGTCCGAAAACCCGTACGAAATCCCTTACGAAATCCCTCACGAAATCCTGTACGAAATCCAGTCCGAAATCCCATACAAAATCTAAATCCCGTAAGAAATCCCGTACAAAATCCCGTACGAAATCGAAATCCCATCCGAAATCCTGTCCGAAATCCCGTCCGAAATCCCGTCCGAAATCCCGTACGAAATCCCGTACGAAATCCTGTACGAAATCCAGTCCGAAATCCAGTACAAAATCGAAATCCTGTACGAAATCCCGTACGAAATCCCGTACGAAATCGAAATCCCGTACGAAATCCTGTACGAAATCGAAATCCCGTCCGAAATCCCATCCGAAATCCCGTCCGAGATCCAGTCCGAAATCGCGTCTGAAATCTCGTCCAAAATCCCGTCCGAAATCCCGTCCGAAATCCCGTCCGAAATCCCGTCCGAAATCCCGTACGAAATCCCGTCCGAAATCCCGTCCGAAATCCCGTCCGAAATCCCGTCTGAAATCCCGTACAAAATCGAATTCCCGTACGAAATCCCGTACGAAATCCCGTACGAAATCGAAATCCCGTCCGAAATCCCATCCGAAATCCCGTCCGAAATCCCGTCCGAAATCCCGCCCGAGATCCCGTCCGAAATCCCGTCCGAAATCCCACCCGAGATCCCGTCCGAATTCCCGTCCGAAATCCTGTACGAAATCCCGTACAAAATCCTGTACAAAATCCTGTCCGAAATCCCGTACGAAATCTAAATCCCGTACAAAATCCCGTACGAAATCGAAATCCCGTACGAAATCGAAATCCCGTACGAAATCCCGTACGAAATCCCGTCCGAAATCCCGTCCGAAATCGCGTCCAAAATCCCGTACAAAATCTTGTCCGAAATCCTGTCCGAAATCCCGTACAAAATCAAAATCCCGTACGAAATCCCGTACGAAATCGAAATCCCGTCCGAAATCCCGTACGAAATAGAAATCCCGTACGAAATCCCGTACAAAATCGAAATCCCATCCGAAATCCTGTCCGAAATCCCGTCCGAAATCCCGTATGAAATCGAAATCCCATACGAAATCCCGTCCGAAATCTAAATCCCGTCCAAAATCTAAATCCCGTCCGAAATCCCGTCCAAAAACCAGTCCGAAATCCCTTCCGAATTCCCGTACGAAATCCTGTACGAAATCCAGTCCGAAATACTGTACAAAATCGAAATCCCGTACGAAATCGAAATCCCGTACGAAATCGAAATCCCGTACGAAATCCCGTACTAAATCCCGTCCAAAATCCCGTCCGAAATCGCGTCCGAAATCTCGTCCGAAATCCCGTCCGAAATCCCGTCCGAAATCCCGTACAAAATCGAAATCCCGTACGAAATCCCGTACGAAATCGAAATCCCGTACGAAATCCCGTACAAAATCGAAATCCTGTACGAAATCCAGTCCGAAATCCCGTACAAAATCGAAATCCTGTACGAAATCCCGTCCGAAATCCCGTACAAAATCGAAATCCCGTACAACATCCCATACAAAATCGAAATCCCGTACGAAATCCCGTAGGAAATCGAAATCCCGTACGAAATCCCGTACGAAATCGAAATCCCGTACGAAATCCCGTACAAAATCGAAATCCTGTACGAAATCCAGTCCGAAATCCCGTACAAAATCGAAATCCTGTACGAAATCCCGTCCGAAATCCCGTACAAAATCGAAATCCCGTACAACATCCCGTAAAAAATCGAAATCCCGTACGAAATCCCGTAGGAAATCGAAATCCCGTCCGAAATCCAATACGAAATTCCGTCCGAAATCCCATCCGAAATCCTGTCCGAATTCCAGTACGAAATCCCGTACGAAATCCCGTACGAAATCCTGTACGAAATCCAGTCCGAAATCCCGTACAAAATCGAAATCCTATACGATATCCCGTACGAAATCCCGTACGAAATCGAAATCCCGTACGAAATCCTGGGTACCGGGGGCGGAGGACACCGCTGCAGTTGTGGAGCCCGAGACGGCTGAAGAAGGCATCGAGCAGCCGGGGCCGGATGCATCCTTACCGCAGCATCGGGATGGAGGGGAGCCGTCAACAGAAGGACTGAGGCTGGCTCACGCGAGGCTGGCGGAGCTGCTGTACGCTGCTGCCGCCACGCTGGAACAGATCACACGGCTGGGGGCTGGTGGACCGCCACGGGGCGACGACAGCCGACGACCTGCCATTTCGACGGGGCCCGACTTCGAATCTCCCGCCATCGCCACAGCAGCTGCTGAGAGCGTGGCCGGCCTGAACCTCGGGTCCGACGTCGGCCGTACAGTGGCTGCCGCGTCATCACCGGCGGACAGAGCATCACCACTGGTGCGACCGGCGATGCCATCCGTCGTTCGCGCCGAAGCCCAGCCGAGTGACGGGGACAACGGTGAGCGAGCTTCCACGGCGGCCGCTGCGCTGCACCAACGGCTACCTCCACTCAAGGAGTTTGTGGGCGAGGATGGCGACTGGGGCGGCTTCCAGCGGCGCTTCCTCGCACACCAGGAAATGGCGCAGTGGACAGATGCCGAGGCTCTCCGCGCGCTGCCGGCGCTCCTCGACAGCGACGCCCTCGCCACTCTTACATCGGCGCCGAAGGACAAACGCTCCACGCTACAGATGGTGCTGCAGTTGCTGGCTGCAGTCTACGGACCGTCGTCGGACTGCAGGCAGCTCTTTTATGATCGCCAGCGGGGTGCAAAGGAGTCGCCCCTGGCGTATCGTACGAGTCTCCTGGCACTGGCAAAGACGGCCTTCCCACGAATGGACGACGAAGGCGTGGACGCGATGGTAACGGAAAAGATCCTCCTGCTGGCGGACGACCTGGACATCGCCGTCGTTGCACAGGACGACGCAGAAATGTGTTCCCTCCAGGCTGCACGGCTCCTCCACGCCAACCTACTCTCGCAGCGACAGAAGGCCAGCAAGGCAGCGGCCGGGCGTGCTGTGGCTGCAGCCACCCTCCCGGCGGAGGAAGTTTGTGCCATCGACCATCAACTGCAGCAGAGAGCGGGGGTACGGGCGGGCCGGAGCGAGCCACCTCGACCATCCATCATCGTCGTCAGCGCTCCCGCGCTGTTACAACTGCGGCATCCGGGGCCATGTCGCCTCGGGGTGCCGCTCTCCTCGGCAGCGGGGGACGACGCCTCGACAGGACGCCGGCCCTCCTCCCAAGTTCCATCAACATAACCCGGCGAGTCACGGCACCCCTCATGTTTGGCCCACGCACACACCCGTCACACATTCGCACACCGCAACGAACGGGGGGCCGACATTGCGCACCGTCGCGCCAACACGCACCACTATGGGGACTCATATCGAACCCAGGCAGTGGTCCATGTTGGCCCATCGCGTTGTGGCTGCATCGTCGGGGGTTGTCAGCCGTTGTGGGGCACATTGACGGGGTTGAGGTGCGCGTCCTGGTCGATACAGGAGCATCGGCGACCATCATTTCGGAACTAATTTACAATATTCTCCCTGTTCAGAGCCGTCCCTTGCTGCCCGTTAACGTCCCATTCTATGCTGCTAACGGGGGCTCACTTGGCATCATTGGACAAATTCGAGCGCAAATTTGTATCGGTGATATCAAATTGTCCGGCCCGATTTTTGTTTCCTCCTCGCTGGCGGTTCCGTGCCTGCTGGGGACGGACTTCCTGGGCAAAATGCCGATTCGTATTTTAATCGACCAGGGCTGCATTGAGCTCCCGTCGGGCCGACGCATGGCGTTTCTGCCGTCCCCCACTGCGGGTCGGACGGCGTTCGCGACGGTACCGGCGTTCGTCGTGAGAACGGTACGCCTCCTTCATCCACAGCTCCCTCCTTCACCCACAGCTCTCTCCTTCATCCACAGCTCTCTCCTTCACCCACAGCTCCCTCCTTCATCCAAAGCTCTCTCCTTCATCCACAGCTCCCTCCTTCATCCACAGCTCCCTCCTTCATCCACAGCTCCCTCCTTCATCCACAGCTCTCTCCTTCACCCACAGCTCCCTCCTTCATCCACAGCTCCCTCCTTCATCCAAAGCTCTCTCCTTCACCCACAGCTCCCTCCTTCATCCACAGCTCTCTCCTTCAACCACAGCTCTCTCCTTCATCCACAGCTCCATCCTTCATCCAAAGCTCTCTCCTTCACCCACAGCTCCCTCCTTCATCCACAGCTCTCTCCTTCAACCACAGCTCTCTCCTTCATCCACAGCTCCATCCTTCATCCAAAGCTCTCTCCTTCACCCACAGCTCCCTCTTTCATCCACAGCTCCCTCCTTCAACCACAGCTCTCTCCGTCATCCACAGCTCCCTCCTTCATCCACAGCTCCCTCCTTCATCCACAGCTCCCTCCTTCACCCACAGCTCTCTACTTCATCCACAGCTCCCTCCTTCATCCACAGCTCCATCTTTCACCCACAGCTCCCTCATTCAACCACAGCTCTCTCCTTCATCCACAGCTCTCTCCTTCATCCACAGCTCTCTCCTTCATCCACAGCTCCCTCCTTCATCCACAGCTCTCTCCTTCATCCACAGCTCCATCTTTCACCCACAGCTCCCTCCTTCATCCACAGCTCCATCTTTCACCCACAGCTCCCTCCTTCATCCACAGCTCCATCTTTCACCCACAGCTCTCTCCTTCACCCACAGCTCTCTCCTTCATCCACAGCTCCCTCCTTCATCCACAGCTCTCTCCTTCATCCACAGCTCCCTCCTTCATCCACAGCTCCCTCCTTCATCCACAGCTCTCTCCTTCATCCACAGCTCCCTCCTTCATCCACAGCTCTCTCCTTCATCCACAGCTCCCTCCTTCATCCACAGCTCCCTCCTTCATCCACAGCTCTCTCCTTCATCCACAGCTCCCTCCTTCATCCACAGCTCCCTCCTTCATCCACAGCTCTCTCCTTCATCCACAGCTCTCTCCTTCACCCACAGCTCCCTCCTTCATGCACAGCTCTCTCATTCATCCACAGCTCTCTCCTTCACCCACAGCTCCCTAATTCATCCACAGTTCCCTCCTTCATCCACAGCTCTCTCCTTCATCCACAGCTCTCTCCTTCATCCACAGCTCCCTCCTTCATCCACAGCTCCCTCCTTCATCCACAGCTCCATCTTTCACCCACAGCTCCCTCCTTCATCCACAGCTCCCTCCTTCATCCACAGCTCCCTCCTTCATCCACAGCTCCATCTTTCACCCACAGCTCCCTCCTTCATCCACAGCTCCATCTTTCACCCACAGCTCTCTCCTTCATCCACAGCTCTCTCCTTCATCCACAGCTCCCTCCTTCATCCACAGCTCCATCTTTCACCCACAGCTCTCTCCTTCAACCACAGCTCTCTCCTTCACCCACAGCTCTCTCCTTCACCCACAGCTCCCTCCTTCATCCACAGCTCCCTCCTTCACCCACAGCTCCCTCCTTCATCCACAGCTCTCTCCTTCATCCACAGCTCTCTCCTTCATCCACAGCTCTCTCCTTCATCCACAGCTCTCTCCTTCAACCACAGCTCTCTCCTTCATCCACAGCTCTCTCCTTCATCCACAGCTCCCTCCTTCATCCACAGCTCCCTCCTTCATCCACAGCTCTCTCCTTCATCCACAGCTCCCTCCTTCATCCACAGCTCCCTCCTTCATCCACAGCTCTCTCCTTCATCCACAACTCCCTCCTTCACCCACAGCTCTCTCCTTCAACCACAGCCCTCTCCTTCATCCACAGCTCCCTCCTTCATCCACAGCTCCCTCCTTCATCCACAGCTCCCTCCTTCACCCACAGCTCCCTCCTTCACCCACAGCTCTCTCCTTCATCCACAGCTCTCTCCTTCATCCACAGCTCCCTCCTTCACCCACAGCTCTCTCCTTCATCCACATCTCTCTCCTTCACCCACAGCTCCCTCCTTCATCCAAAGCTCTCTCCTTCATCCACAGCTCCCTCCTTCATCCACAGCTCCCTCCTTCATCCACAGCTCCCTCCTTCATCCACAGCTCCCTCCTTCACCCACAGCTCCCTCCTTCATCCAAAGCTCTCTCCTTCATCCACAGCTCCCTCCTTCATCCACAGCTCCCTCCTTCACCCACAGCTCCCTCCTTCATCCACAGCTCCCTCCTTCATCCAAAGCTCTCTCCTTCACCCACAGCTCCCTCCTTCATCCACAGCTCTCTCCTTCAACCACAGCTCTCTCCTTCATCCACAGCTCCATCCTTCATCCAAAGCTCTCTCCTTCACCCACAGCTCCCTCCTTCATCCACAGCTCTCTCCTTCAACCACAGCTCCATCCTTCATCCAAAGCTCTCTCCTTCACCCACAGCTCCCTCTTTCACCCACAGCTCCCTCATTCAACCACAGCTCTCTCCTTCATCCACAGCTCTCTCCTTCATCCACAGCTCTCTCCTTCATCCACAGCTCCCTCCTTCATCCACAGCTCTCTCCTTCATCCACAGCTCCATCTTTCACCCACAGCTCCCTCCTTCATCCACAGCTATCTCCTTCAACCACAGCTCTCTCCTTCACCCACAGCTCCCTCCTTCATCCACAGCTCCCTCCTTCACCCACAGTTCCCTCCTTCATCCACAGCTCTCTCCTTCATCCACAGCTCTCTCCTTCATCCACAGCTCTCTCCTTCATCCACAGCTCTCTCCTTCAACCACAGCTCTCTCCTTCATCCACAGCTCTCTCCTTCATCCACAGCTTTCTCCTTCATCCACAGCTCCCTCCTTCATCCACAGCTCTCTCCTTCATCCACAGCTCCCTCCTTCATCCACAGCTCCCTCCTTCATCCACAGCTCTCTCCTTCATCCACAGCTCCCTCCTTCACCCACAGCTCTCTCCTTCAACCACAGCTCTCTCCTTCATCCACAGCTCCCTCCTTCATCCACAGCTCCCTCCTTCATCCACAGCTCCCTCCTTCACCCACAGCTCCCTCCTTCACCCACAGCTCTCTCCTTCATCCACAGCTCTCTCCTTCATCCACAGCTCCCTCCTTCACCCACAGCTCTCTCCTTCATCCACAGCTCTCTCCTTCACCCACAGCTCCCTCCTTCATCCAAAGCTCTCTCCTTCATCCACAGCTCCCTCCTTCATCCACAGCTCCCTCCTTCATCCACAGCTCCCTCCTTCATCCACAGCTCTCTCCTTCACCCACAGCTCCCTCCTTCATCCACAGCTCCCTCCTTCATCCAAAGCTCTCTCCTTCACCCACAGCTCCCTCCTTCATCCACAGCTCTCTCCTTCAACCACAGCTCTCTCCTTCATCCACAGCTCCATCCTTCATCCAAAGCTCTCTCCTTCACCCACAGCTCCCTCTTTCATCCACAGCTCTCTCCTTCAACCACAGCTCTCTCCTTCACCCACAGCTCCCTCTTTCATCCACAGCTCCCTCCTTCAACCACAGCTCTCTCCGTCATCCACAGCTCCCTCCTTCATCCACAGCTCCCTCCTTCATCCACAGCTTTCTCCTTCACCCACAGCTCTCTCCTTCATCCACAGCTCCCTCCTTCATCCACAGCTCTCTCCTTCACCCACAGCTCCCTCCTTCATCTACAGCTCCCTCCTTCATCCAAAGCTCTCTCCTTCACCCACAGCTCCCTCCTTCATCTACAGCTCCCTCCTTCATCCAAAGCTCTCTCCTTCATCCACAGCTCCCTCCTTCATCCACAGCTCCCTCCTTCATCCACAGCTCTCTCCTTCATCCACAGCTCTCTCCTTCATCCACAGCTCCCTCCTTCATCCACAGCTCCATCTTTCACCCACAGCTCTCTCCTTCAACCACAGCTCTCTCCTTCACCCACAGCTCCCTCCTTCATCCACAGCTCCCTCCTTCACCCACAGCTCCCTCCTTCATCCACAGCTCTCTCCTTCATCCACAGCTCTCTCCTTCATCCACAGCTCTCTCCTTCATCCACAGCTCTCTCCTTCAACCACAGCTCTCTCCTTCATCCACAGCTCTCTCCTTCATCCACAGCTCCCTCCTTCATCCACAGCTCCCTCCTTCATCCACAGCTCTCTCCTTCATCCACAGCTCCCTCCTTCATCCACAGCTCCCTCCTTCATCCACAGCTCTCTCCTTCATCCACAGCTCCCTCCTTCACCCACAGCTCTCTCCTTCAACCACAGCTCTCTCCTTCATCCACAGCTCCCTCCTTCATCCACAGCTCCCTCCTTCATCCACAGCTCCCTCCTTCACCCACAGCTCCCTCCTTCACCCACAGCTCTCTCCTTCATCCACAGCTCTCTCCTTCATCCACAGCTCTCTCCTTCATCCACAGCTCTCTCCTTCATCCACAGCTCCCTCCTTCACCCACAGCTCCCTCCTTCACCCACAGCTCTCTCCTTCATCCACAGCTCTCTCCTTCATCCACAGCTCTCTCCTTCATCCACAGCTCTCTCCTTCATCCACAGCTCTCTCCTTCATCCACAGCTCCCTCCTTCACCCACAGCTCCCTCCTTCATCCACAGCTCTCTCTTTCATCCACAGCTCCCTCCTTCATCCACAGCTCCCTCCTTCATCCACAGCTCTCTCCTTCAACCACAGCTCCCTCCTTCATCCACAGCTTTCTCCTTCACCCACAGCTCTCTCCTTCATCCACAGCTCCCTCCTTCATCCACAGCTCTCTCCTTCAACCACAGCTCCCTCCTTCATCCACAGCTCTCTCCTTCACCCACAGCTCCCTCCTTCATCCACAGCTCCCTCCTTCATCCACAGCTCTCTCCTTCAACCACAGCTCCCTCCTTCATCCACAGCTCTCTCCTTCAACCACAGCTCTCTCCTTCATCCACAGCTCCCTCCTTCATCCACAGCTCCCTCCTTCATCCACAGCTCTCTCCTTCATCCACAGCTCCCTCCTTCATCCACAGCTCTCTCCTTCATCCACAGCTTTCTCCTTCACCCACAGCTCTCTCCTTCATCCACAGCTCTCTCCTTCATCCACAGCTCTCTCCTTCACCCACAGCTCCCTCCTTCACCCACAGCTCCCTCCTTCATCCACAGCTCTCTCCTTCATCCACAGCTCCCTCCTTCATCCACAGCTCCCTCCTTCATCCACAGCTCCCTCCTTCATCCACAGCTCCATCTTTCACCCACAGCTCCCTCCTTCATCCACAGCTCCCTCCTTCATCCACAGCTCTCTCCTTCATCCACAGCTCTCTCCTTCAACCACAGCTCTCTCCTTCATCCACAGCTCTCTCCTTCATCCACAGCTCTCTCCTTCATCCACAGCTCTCTCCTTCAACCACAGCTCCCTCCTTCATCCACAGCTCTCTCCTTCATCCACAGCTCTCTCCTTCATCCACAGCTCTCTCCTTCAACCACAGCTCTCTCCTTCATCCACAGCTCCCTCCTTCATCCACAGCTCTCTCCTTCATCCACAGCTCTCTCCTTCAACCACAGCTCCCTCCTTCATCCACAGCTCTCTCCTTCATCCACAGCTCCATCTTTCACCCACAGCTCCCTCCTTCATCCACAGCTCTCTCCTTCATCCACAGCTCTCTAATAAAATTTCAATCAACCGAAAAACCTTATAAAAATTTTTATTCTACAATCACGATAACGGGTCCATAACAGAGGGTTTGTGTGTTGGGTTAGATCGAGTGAAAATATAAATGTTGTGTTGTTAAACCCGCCACCACCCGACACAGCCAGCTAGAGTCTGGGTTGTCACGAACAAAACGTGTCAATTCGTCACTAGTACAGCAACTGGGGAGACGCCACGGCAAATGTTGTGGCTTGTAGTGTACTAGTGTATAGTGTAGTATATAGTGTAGTATACTAGTACAGCACTAGTGTATAGTGTAGTGTATAGTGTAGTATACTAGTACAGCACTAGTGTGTAGTGTATAATGTATACTAGTACAGCACTACATCTCCAACACAGGCGGTGTAGTGCTGTACTAGTATACTACACTATACACTAGTGTTGTACTAGTATACTACACTATACACTACACACTAGTGCTGTACTAGTATACAACACTATACACTACACTATACACTACACTAGGCTGTGTGCTGTGATCGTGACGAACCGGCCCCGTGCTATTCACACGACACTCACGTTCACTAGGTGGCTGTGTCGGGTGGTGGCGGGTTTAACGACACATTCATATACTTACACGATCTAAGACCCCACACCCCCCCCACCCCAAAAAAACACAACCTCAATTACGGATGACATTGGTAGCGAAAGCGTCTGTGTTAAAATGACAATAGGTACATTCATACTCACACATTACACATCATTGAAGAGACACACACACAACGCACCACACAACGCACCACACACACACACAACGCACCACACACACCACACCACGCACCACACACACACAGGACACACACACAGCACACTGGACACACACACACACAGCACACTGGACACACACACACACATCACACTGGACACACACAGCACACTGGACACACACACACAGCACACTGGACACACACACAGCACACTGGACACACACACAGCACACTGGACACACACACAACGCACCACACACACTGGACACACACACAACGCACCACACACACCGCACCACACACACCGCACCACACCACACACCACACCACACACACACAGGACACACACACACAGCACACTGGACACACACACAACGCACCACACACATGACACAGCACACTGGACACACACACACACCACACACACAGCACACTGGACACACACACACACCACACACACACACCACACACACAGCACACTGGACACACACACACACCACACACACACACCACACACACAGCACACTGGACACACACACACACCACACACACACACCACACACACAGCACACTGGACACACACACACACCACACACACACACACCACACACACAGCACACTGGACACACACACACACCACACACACACACCACACACACAGCACACTGGACACACACACACACCACACACACACACCACACACACTACACACCCGGACAATCTTGCCTGCTGCTAATTCGTCACGCGTGGCTGAACCGTGGAACTCTAAATCCATCCGAACCGACTCAGTGCATCCATCATCACCACGCAACCATCGAGTCGACGGACATACAAACACACACACACATTGAGACAGACACACACACACACAGACACACACAGACAGAGAGACAGACAAAGACAGAGCGAGAAAAACAACAAGAGAGACAGCGAGAAAGACGGACACGGCGTGACACACTCTGGCAGCTAAACATTTTTTCCCTCCGACAAAAGCTCACGGACAACGGGCTTGCCACACACACACACAGTGCGACGTTTACCACCACCGCCACCGCCACCACCGCACGCTTGCAGAGCCAACTCAACTAAGCAGCAGCAGCAAGCATTTGCCCTGACAGCCTGTTCAGGCTATACGGGGGATTTTTGTCTTTTGCGTGCACCTAGCCTGGCACAGTGGGAGGCACAGCTGGTGCATCGGGCAGTCGTCTCGGTCAGTCGACCCGTGGCACCAGCTGGGTCTGCCCCGTGACCTCCTGTACCTAGCCTGGCACAGGTGGTGCATCGGCCAGTCATCTTAGTCGACACGTGGCACCAGCTGGGTCTGCCACGTGACCTCCTGCCGGCGGGGGGCGTTTGACACTTCACGTGGTGGCCTCAACGTGCACCTAGCCTGGCACAAGCGCTGTCACTGCCACTTAGTGGTGAACGGCGGATGTTGTTGTTGACGTAGTTGTTGGTGTGTACGTAGTTGTTGGTGTGTGTACGTAGTTGTTGTGTACGTAGTTGTTGTTGTGTACGTAGTTGTTGGTGTGTGTACGCGTGGAACGGCTTTCGCACCGCCGTAACGCAGCAAGCCAAACCGCGCTCGTCGGAGGAAGGACAACAACACACACAACAACAAGGTGTGAGACGCCGCCGTCGCCGCGACTACGTTACATGGGCGGCACGGGCGAGCAGGCGGCCATGAGCCCCGAGTGACCCAGCTCCAGAAGCAGCACCACCACCACCACCATCATCATCACCACCACCATCGCTGGTACCACCACCTCCGCTGGTGCGACCGCTGGTGCTGCCTCCGCTGGCGCGTGGCTCTTGAACGGGGGTGCTGGCGTTGGTGAGCAGAGAGGGGTCCGACAGCGCAGACAGCAGCCCAGTGCCACCCAACTCCTTGAGCACCTGTGGGAGAGCGTGGGGAGGTGGCGAGGGTGGTGGGGGTGGTGGTGATGAGGGTGGTGAGGGTGGTGGTGGTGGGTGGTGGTGATGGTGGTGGGTGAGGGTGGTGGGGAGAGTGGTGAGGGTGGTGAGCTTGGTGGTGAGGGTGGTGGTGAGGGTGGGCGAGGGTGGGAGACAATGGTGAGGGTGGGGAGGGTGGTGAGGGTGGTGAGGGTGGTGAGGGTGGTGAGGGTGGTGGTGAGGGTGGTGGTGAGGGTGGTGGTGAGGGTGGTGGTGAGGGTGGGCGAGGGTGGTGGTGAGGGTGGGTGAGGGTGGTGGTGGTGAGGGTGGTGGTGGTGGTGAGGGTGGTGGTGAGGGAGGTGGTGAGGGAGGTGGTGAGGGTGGTGGTGAGGGAGGTGGTGAGGGTGGTGGTGAGGGTGGTGAGCGTGGGGAGAGCGTGGGGAGGTGGTGGTGAGGGTGGGAGATAATGGTAAGGGTGGCGGTGGTGATGATGGCGGTGATAAGAGGCGGTGGTGATAGCTGGTGACGATAGCTGGTGATGATTGTTGTATCTATGCCCTGTTTTCCGTTATTAATATTAAGAATAATTAAGAAAAAAATATATATATTTTTTTAATATCTATTTTTTTTTAAATTAAATAATGAAAACAACTCACGGGCACACCGGGAGTCCATGAGACATGGAGGGCGGTTGAAATGATAGGAATTCGGTCACAAAAAGGTCATAGACATCCAGACGGACAAAAAGATGTATGGACTAAACCTCCCGAGACATCTGGAGATGTACAGATAAGGTGCAGAGTGAATGACGGTTGAAGCTTCGCGTTTTCTTGGCGTTTTCCTCACCGAAAAGTAGAAACTTAACAAAGATAATTAACCAACAAACACTAATATTTTACTATTATTATATGTTTCCTACCTACACGACCTTCCAAAAAAAGCTAAAGAGTGCGAATTCCAGAGGGCTTAAAAAAATAACTTGGAATAAACACCAATCTCTGGAGAACTAAACTGGGCGAAGCCCCAAGGTAATAATGTGACGAGGAGCATTACGAATATTCATTAAACATAGACGAATGATAACCACGATACCAAGACCGAAGGAACTCATAAAATATAATTCAAGAATAAATGTAACACACAGGACCACATAAATGTATCGCAAACATCTCCTCGACCACCCTTGTCTTCCAGCGGGGTCTGACCTCAGAATGACCCACCCAGGGTAAGCAAGGAGGGAGCAGAAAGGTCACAAAGGGGGGGGGTTTGTGCTGACATTCGAGAACATCTGGTTTTTTTTCTGTTTATTTTCCCTCGCAAGAGACGCGGAGAGGGGAGAGGGTGCCCACGTTGGAGTTAAGCACGGCCACCTTTGTCTCCCCGCAGCACGGACAGCAAGATTTGCACACGCAAGCAAATAATATTCCCCACCCCTCCTCCCAGAATGGTTACACAGCTGGGTCTTTACTAATAAACACGCACACGACACACGAAACACACGGACGCAGATGCGCCCAACCCACAGAAAGATATATGACGGCCTTCAAACAACTCGGGAAGACTGAGTGGATTTTCTCAATATAAGCCGGGGAAAAATCCATTCAACTCAGATCGCCAGGGGCTCTGAGCCCCACATCGTCCAGGCCACGGGCCCCACCAGAAATCGTCAAGAAGTTTTCGTCATCCAGAATGACGAGGTTCGCGGGGTAGCGACGTGCCGCTACAAGCCGAGGTCTGCACCACCTGAGAAGAATCGCTACCCTGAGTCGCCGAGTTGCGAGTGAAGCCAACAAAGACGCCAACGTCCACCCTGCCACGAACGAAGCATCGCTACTCGTCAGAGTGACGACCAGCGAACAACCCGCAGGAAAGGTGGAGATCGCCAAGCGAGCGCCACCGTGCGCCACCGTGCGCCACCGAGCGCCACCGTGCGCCACCGTGCGCCACCGTGCGCCACCGTGCGCCACTGCGCACCGTGCGCCACCGAGCGACAACCGTGCGCCACCGGGCGCCACCGTGCGCCACCGAGCGCCA
>NW_026891550.1:0-15255 GCF_015708825.2 Lethenteron reissneri
TAAGGCCCCACCTCTTAGTGGCACGCTCCAGTCTCAGCAGCAGCGCCTCCAACTCCTCTTCTGAATGAGCAGCTATTACCAAATCATCGGCATACATAACGTGGTTGACCAATAGGGAGCCATCCCTTGATCGCACCCGGGCGTCGATCAGCCTCCCATTATATCTGTACCAAACGGAAATTCCCCCGTACGCTATTGAAGGCTTCACGAACTACGCGGTCAAAATAGATGTTAAATAATGTGGGAGCCAGAGGACATCCCTGTCGCACCCCAAGGTGTACAGGGAAAGGCTCCGACTCCCGGCCACGTAGTTTTACCCGGGCCCGCTCACCATCATGAAGGTCCTTAATGATCGTGAGCAGAGGGTCAGGGACTCCGAAAGCACGAAGAACAACCCAGAGTCCAGTCCTACTGATGGTATCATAGGCCTTGACCAGGTCAATAAAGCAGAGATGTAGGTCTTTTTGGAATTCCCTACACCTCTGCTGTAGCAGACGGACAGAAAATATGGCATCTGTGCAGGACCGCCCTTTCCTGAAACCGCATTGGGGCTCCGCAAGCCCCTCCTCAGCGTGCCTAGCAAGGCGATGTTGAATAATCCTTGCCAGGACCTTACCCGGCACACTGAGGAGTGAGATGCCCCTGTAGTTGTTACAGTCTGTGCGGTCCCCCTTCTTAAAGAGGGGGACCACCAGGGCATCCTTCCAGTCCTGCGGAACCCGTCCAGTGGTCCAGACTGTTGTTATGATGTCATATAGGGCAGTCTGTGCACAAACGCCACCCTCCCTCAGCATTTCGCTTGGGAGATCATCTCTGCCCGGTGCCTTCCCTGGTCTCAGACTCCGGATCGCCCTCAGTACTTCCTCAACAGCTGGAACCTCAGCCAGCCACTCACAGGGGGTGACCTCTTCCAATATTTGAGGCACCGCAGCCTCAGCAGGGTTATCCCCACTTTGTGCCATGATGTTTTCCTGGCTGAGAGAATTTCCCTCCCCCAGGACCTCACAGAAATGCTCAGAAAATCTGCAAACCTGTTCCTGGGGGTCGGAGATTGGATCACCGTTTTTTCCTCTAATGATGGTAATAGGTGTGGCGCTGCAGGTTACTTTTTTGATGGAGTTAAATAGTGATTTGTGATCACGGGCCACTGAGGCAGACTCCATCTCCTTAGCAACCCGCGACCACCACCCATCCTTACAACGCCTTACGGCTCTCCGAACTTCCGAGCGAAGGCTGCGGTAAACCTCCTCATTCTCTGACGTGGGATGCTGTAGGCGATGAGAGTGGGCCTGTCGCTTTTTCTCAATTAACCTGAACACCTCCTCTGTCAGCCAGGGTTTCTGGGGAGGTCTGGACCGCGTACCCAAAGCAGCCATTGCAGCTGCATGAGTCACAGTCTTAAACCTCGCCCATTTACCCTCGACATCAGGTGGAGTGGGGGACGATGCCAACCCCAGCTGCAAGCGATGATGAAATTCTCGCTTGCAACTTTCATCAGCTAACGTGAGACCATGCCACTTTTGGTTTGAAATGGGATCCTGGGTGTACACCCACACCGAGTGGAGATAAAGGCAGGCGCATCTTACAGATGACTAGTCGATGGTCAGAGGACAGATCAGCTCCACGGTAGGTCCTGGTGTCAAGGACATGGGTTCGCATCCGCTGGTCCGTCACTATGTAGTCCAGCGATGTGCTTGCTTGGACCCGGCATGTATCCATGATGTTGTGTGGATGCGCCGATGCCCGGAAGAGCGTGTTGGTAATTACAACCCATGGGCTGCACAAAAATCTAGCAGCCTCCCTACCGTTATATATTGAGCTGATCTGGCCCATGCCGTCAATCACTCCAGATCAGATGTCAGCATCATGACCAACTCGGGCATTGAAGTCACCCAACAAGATGACTCTGTCCCGAGTGGCCACTTTAGAGCCAGCACCTGTGACAGGAGGTCATAGAAAGCGTCGACTCATCGGCTTATGCCTTGCATCCCTCCACGGATGTTCGTCTTCGGTGGGGGCATAAGTAACCACGACCACCACTCCTCGCCTCTGGTTGATGGGAAGGCGAGCCCAAAGTATCCTGGGGCTTACAGCTTCCCACACCTCACCGCCACGCTCCCACGCCCCCTTCATTCTTTTGTTCAGAAGAAGAGCCACACCCTGTTGTTTGGCAGTCTCCTGCCCCGAGTAGAGGACTGTCCACCCCTCATGGTGGCAGGAGCCAGAACCGGTCCACCGGACCTCCTGAATGCCACAGAGATCCAGGCGGTACCGGTCCAGCTCCCGACAGAGGAGTGGCAGCCTCTCCTCCGCAGTGAGCGTTCGAACATTCCACGTGGCCATCCGCAATGGTTTTTTGTTGTTTCTGGAGGAGCCCCGAGGGTGAAAATTCAATCTCCTGGCTCCGCCAAATGGGGTTTGGCCAGGAGACGTCATAAAAGCCTGACCCCCCGGGGCCTCCGGCACAAGCTTATTTGTTACAGGTTTATGTTTAATTCGTGGTTTAGTGGTAATGAATTGAAGGTGGAGGGGTTACCAGCCCCTCACACCCGTCCAGAGCCCCCGTTCAGCACCACTGTGGTGGTCACAGACGCCATGAGGGGAGAGGCCAATGGGCATTGGCCCTCCCCCCACAGCAATGTCCACGACAGTGTTGCCCGTCCGGCACCGCGAGGAGGTAGGAGGTTGTTTTGCCGGACTACAGACACACACACACAGACACACACACAGACACACACAGACACACACAGACACACACACAGATACACACACAACACACACACACAGACACACACAGACACACACATACACCCACATACACACAGACACACACACAGACACACACACAGATACACACACACACAGACAGACACACACAGACACACATACACACAGACACACACACAGACCACAACACGACACACACACAGACACACACACACAGATACACACACAGACACACACACAGACACACACAGACACACAGCACACACAGACACACACACACACAGACACACACACAGACACACACACAGACACACACACAGACACACACACACAGACACACACCACAGACACACACAGACACACACACAGACACACACACAGACACACACACACAGACACACAGATTATCTGAGTTAAGCTGATTGATGACCATCTAAACTTGAAGCTTTCGTGACTGCAAGGAATCATATTCTTAGGTGTTTTCGGTAAAGTCACGTAGGCAAAACATCAAAATTAATAAAATAATAAAATAAAATAAAGATCTTTATTTTATTATTTTTATAAATTATAATATAAAGATTTTTTTAAAATAAAAATAATAAAATAAAATAAAGATCTTTATTTTATTTTATTATTTTTCATTAATTTTGATGTTTTGCCTACGTGACTTTACCGAAAACACCTAAGAGATGACCATCTGTATTATGTTGTGATGTCACGGGAGGGGAGTTTTAATAGGCTACATACACTACACACACCACACATATACTACACACACACGCTACATACACTACACCCACCCCACACACGCTACATACACTACACACACACATACACACGCTACACACACTACACACACACCACACACATACACACGCTACATACACTACACACACACACGCTACACACACTACACACACCCACACACATACACACGCTACATACACTACACACACACCACACACACCACACGCTACATACACTACACACACACCACACACGCTACATACACTACACACACACATACACACGCTACACACACTACATACACTACACACACCACACACATACACACGCTACATACACTACACACACACCACACACACACACACGCTACGTACACTACACACACATACACACGCTACACTACACACACACATACACACGCTACATACACTACACACACACACACACGCTACACACACTACACACACACACCACACACATACGCACGCTACATACACTACACACACACACACACGCTACATACACTACACACACACACCACACACATACACACGCTACGTACACTACACACACACATACACACGCTACATACACTACACACACATATACACACGCTACATACACTACACACATACCACACACACACGCACGCTACGTACACTACACACACACCACACACACACGCACGCTACGTACACTACACACACTGCACACACAACTACACGTGCTACTCTCCCAACGTGCAGGTACGCTGACGTTGAGGGAAAACAAGTGAGCCGATGAGAGCGACGTCGACGTTGCCGGTGGTGGCGGCTGTGGCCGCAGCCCGACCTGGATCCCGTGCGCGGTCGCTCACCCGACTCGGTCACTCACCCACCTCGGTCGCTCACCCGCGGTGCCCCGACTCGGTCGCTCACCCACCTCGGTCGCTCACCCGCGGTGCCCCGACTCGGTCGCTCACCCGACTCGGTCGCTCACCCGACTCGGTCGCTCACCCGACTCGGTCGCTCACCCGCGGTGCCCCGACTCGGTCGCTCACCCGACTCGGTCACTCACCCACCTCGGTCGCTCACCCGCGGTGCCCCGACTCGGTCGCTCACCCACCTCGGTCGCTCACCCGCGGTGCCCCGACTCGGTCGCTCACCCGACTCGGTCGCTCACCCGACTCGGTCGCTCACCCGACTCGGTCGCTCACCCGCGGTGCCCCGACTCGGTCGCTCACCCGACTCGGTCGCTCACCCGACTCGGTCGCTCACCCACCTCGGTCGCTCACCCGCGGTGCCCCGACTCGGTCGCTCACCCGACTCGGTCGCTCACCCGACTCGGTCGCTCACCCGACTCGGTCGCTCACCCGACTCGGTCGCTCACCCGACTCGGTGGCTCACCCGACTCGGTGGCTCACCCGCGGTGCCGCTGCCGCGACAGACGCACTCTGCCGCCGCCGCCACCCTCGGCGATCGTCGCCAGGGAGGACGTCCACCCTCCTCCTGCGGCCGCGTACTTCACATCTGTCACGTGACCCACGCGTGTGGAAGCGTCACGCATCGTGGCGCAGCGATTAGCGCTACGCCGCGCTACGAACCCGGCGACCCGAGTTCGATTCCCGCTCACGGCCACCGCCGGTGACGATTATTTGAACCGGTCCTGGGCCTCCGCTAGGTCGACTCAGCCTCAAACGAGTAACTGGTGCAGTGTGTGAACGTCGCCACTGGGGAGACAAAGGCGGCCGGGCATGGTGGATCCAAGTCTCGGGCGAAGCCGGGTAGTACAGTTAGTAGCTTGACAAAGTCAACGATTCTCCACTTGTTCAACATCGTTGTCAACGCGTGGCCTGGAGTCTTCTCCACGTGGTCTCCAGGTGCTCACAGGCACATTTCTCGTGGTGTTGATGGTGTTGGTGTTGTTGCAAATTCTCAGAAGTGTTATGTTTTTGCTGCCCGACCTGCAAGACGGCGGCGGAGGGCGGTGGCAGGGGACGCGTGGATGTCTCGTGTTGCTGGTTCAGCGGTAATGTTACGCGTGCAACGCATTTACTAATGCAGATGCGTGCTTATTGCGTGCCATGACGGGACGCGTTGTACATGATTGCACGTAAAGAATATTCAGAATGTTGGAAATAATGTCTTCTACTTATATAATAATTGTTTATGTATATAAAGTGCACTACTTCGCTGCATCGTGTCGCATATCCTGCATTGCACAGTTAATATTGGTAACTGCACACAAATGCACATTTTGCATTAACCATGCAAGGGGTGGTAACTTTTGCAAATAATGCATAATTATGTTAAAAAATGTTCACGTTTACAAATTATGCAATAAAGTACAAAATGACAGTTTGCTAATTTTTGATTGATATTGATTGACTTTCACATTCTTGCACAGACACTCATTGTATATGGTCTCATCAATATCAGAAATGAATTTACACCGCTTGCATTGTCCAATGCATTACACGCTCATCAGATGGTGCACAACTCCGCCTTACAATAAATCACGACTGAGGATCATTCCGTTTGCGACGCTTCGCTATGAACCTGGCGGCCCGAGTTCGAATCCAGGCCACAGCTAACATCATTGTGCTGACAGTATTCAACTCTGCAAAGCCAATTATCAGTACAAAACGGACTTTCATGACCACATGCATTATCAAGGTATCACAGGTCATTAAAATGCTCTATCAAAGCAAAAGTGTCCTGTGCAAAACTGAGGTCCATCGCAACATTGACCCGCTGATGTTCATGAACAGTGCAGCTACGTGAAGTAATTGTAATGCGAGCGTATGCTGGTTTCCCCGCCCCAGCCCCTAAGTCAACCAGGCGACACGACGAAATAAAGAGACGGAGACACAGTTTTGTTGACTGTTTTCTGGGGCAATGCCACCGATATATGTTCGCTAACGGAATAAACACAAAAGAAATGTCAATCCCCCTCGGCCTGGGGCTCCATGCAAGATCTCACCTCGTGGAGTTGCAATGATCATGAGAACGGTGTGGAATCAGCCCAGAACTACACGGGAGGATCTTGTCAATGATCTCAAGGCAGCTGGGACCATAGTCACCAAGAAAAAGTTGGTGACACACTACGCCGTGAAGGACTGAAATCCTGCAGCGCCCACAAGGTCCCCCTGCTCAAGAAAGCACATTTACATGCCCGTCTGAAGTTTGCCAATGAACATCCGAATGATTCAGAGGACAACTGGGTGAAAATGCTGTGGTCAGATGAGACCAAAATTGAGCTCTTTGGCATCAACTCAACTCGCCGTCTTTGGAGGAGGAAAAATGCTGCCTATGACCCCAAGAACACCATCCCCACCGTCAAACATGGAGGTGGAAACATGCTTAGGGGTGTTTTTCTAATGGGACAGGACAACTTCACCGCATCAAAGGGACGATGGACACTGTGTGTACACACAGTGTGTGTACGCACTGTGTGTGTACACTGTGTGTGTACACTGTGTGTGCATTGTGTACGTACAGTGTGTTACATGTACGCACACAGACAAGTTTTCATTCTAAATTATTGACAGGCATATGCACAAAATTGAATTACTGCAGTGAAATATACTGCATCAGATAACATCTTATCTTTGGTTCTTTCAGTAAAGTCACGTAGAACGAAATTTAATAGAAAACGACGTTTCGATTGGAACACAAGCAACCATCGTCAGGTACAAGTGAATGAAAACACAAACATAGTGAACTTATAAATATAATGCAACACAACACAGAGTCACCCAACACAACAGTCAACACCCTACCTGGTTGATTACCTTCTTCCAAAATTGAACAATTTAGTTTAGATAACATCTTATTAACAAGGAGCTATTTCAAGAATGCACCCTCTACTGAACAGTGGATGTGAAACACAATTGTGCAATTCAAAACG
Source organism: Lethenteron reissneri (assembly GCF_015708825.2). Classification (NCBI taxonomy): domain Eukaryota; kingdom Metazoa; phylum Chordata; class Hyperoartia; order Petromyzontiformes; family Petromyzontidae; genus Lethenteron; species Lethenteron reissneri. The sequence continues at coordinate 7,363 of NW_026891550.1, forward strand.
AGTAGGCCTTTGCATGTTGGCGTCTGGGTCAAAAATTTAGCAAATTCTAAACATTACCTACAAACGACACAGCTGAGATGACAGATCAATCATCGCCCCCTACTGACAGGCTCTTGACAATATTCAGGCCGGTGCAGGGCCACCACCTTGTGCCACACAGGGGCAGCTGCTACTTGGGGTGCTCTTAGAATGTTTGAGACGAGGTACGATACAAAACTCCGAGTTGCTGAGCGGATTAAGTCAGCACCATGTAAAAGCAATTATAACATCGTGAATGCTTGGAAGCTTATTGGCTCTCAGAGATATACCCAACACACAGGTCCACAAAGACTGGCCACCCTTACCCTGCAGATTGAACCTAGGAACTGAGTGTTCAACTTCACGTTATTGTCATTAAAGGCCTGTGACAAAGGTGCATCTATTGGAGCGACATCGTCTCTGGCTTACACATTTACCGGGTCCCCATTTCACTTTGTATTGTCTCGGAGGAAGTCCACCGACACCTCCACTTCCACAAACTGCTGGGAGTTGCCTCGCTCTGCCTCAGTCAGAATTCTCCTCCTGCTTCACGTTGCCTCCATCCATGTGAAGGTCACATTCTGGACTTGAATCTTCATCTTCACACTTTACCTTCACTTCTTTACTCTTCACCATCACTTCTTCACATTCCACCTTCACCTCTTCATATTTCACCTTGGTACCTTTAAAAGTGTCCAAGCTGGGATTTTCTTCCGGTTCTTGTTTGATGAGGGATGGGCTCATTGCAGCACTTTGACTTTCACAAGCTGACACACTCCAGTCCTTGTGGATCTTCTGATGCTTGTGTCTTCTCTGGTGTACTTGAAGATTGGAAGAATCTGAAAACGCCTTCCTGCACAGAATGCACTTGAAGGGTTTCTCTCCCGTGTGTGTTCTCTGGTGTCTTTTAAGATCTGATGACCGTGAAAGTGCCTTCCCACACACAGTGCACTTGAAGGGTTTCTCTCCCGTGTGTGTTCTCTGGTGTTTTATAAGAGAAGATGACTGTGAAAATGCCTTCCCACACACAGTGCACTTGAAGGGTTTCTCTCCCGTGTGTGTTCTTTGGTGTGTTACAAGAGTAGATGAATGTGCAAATGCCTTCCCACACACACTGCACTTGAAGGGTTTCTCTCCCGTGTGTGTTCTCTGGTGTCTTACGAGATGATGTAAAAAAAAAACGCCTTCCCGCACAGAGTACACTTGAAAGGTTTCTCTCCTGTGTGTGTTCTCTGGTGTCTTTTAAGAACAGATGACCGTGAAAGTGCCTTCCCACACACAATGCACTTGAAGGGTTTCTCTCCCGTGTGTATTCTCTGGTGTTTTTTAAGAGAAGATGACTGTGCAAATGCCTTCCGCACAGAGTACACTTGAAAGGTTTCTCTCCTATGTGTTCTCTGGTGTCTTTTAAGATTATTTGACTGTGAAAATGCCACCCCACACACACTACACTTGAAGGGTTTCTCTCCCGTGTGTGCTCTCTGGTGTCTTTTAAGATAATATGACCGTGAAAATGCCTTCCCACACACACTGCACTTGAAGGGTTTCTCTCCTGCGTGAGCTCTCTGGTGCTGTGTCAAATTTCCAGTCCGCTCCGTGCTGTATCCACGCCGGTCGCATTGTTGCCTTGCCGTACTGAGCTGTGCTGAGCGCCTTTGCTCCATCAGACCAAGCGACAGCTGCAGACAGAAAAAAATTATATCCACACCACCTACACGTCAGACACAGAGTAATGCATATACACAGTCACACGTGACTTACACGTCTATACTTATTCATATATTCATGATGTAGTGAAAAAGTTTCCAAATTCATCACACAGGCTGTTATTGCACACAATGAGAGTGCAAATGGTCATAAAAATGCCTGGAAGCCCTCGTATCTCTGTGGTGAGATGTTAACTACCTCACCTGGTATACAGAAAGTCGTGGGTTCGATCCCGACCCTGACGCCTGCTGCTGCTGTATATTTGGAGTTTGCGTGTCTCTCTCTCTCGTGGTGAGGTTGACTACCTCGCCTGGTATACAGGAAGTCGTGGGTTCGATCCCGACCCTGACGCCTGCTGCTGCTGCTGTATATTTGGAGTTTGCGTGTCTCTCTCTCCGTGGTCGCGTGGATTTTCCTCCGAATCTCCCGGGTTTCCCCTCCACATTTAGAGTCAACATCAGCACGCGTGCAGCGTCTTTGACCGATACACATTTCCACACGTATTCTTGGTTATTTCGGTAAAGTTACGTAGATAGACAATAACAACAGATAATAACATCAAATAAAGGCCATTTGTGTTGTCGAAACGTCGTGGGTTTTTTTATTTATTTACAATTTTGTTTACTTTTATTCATTTTATTATGTTATTTTACAAAATTTTCTATCTCCGTGACTTCACCGAAAGAACCAAGAATATGAATTGCTGCAATTACTAAAGTTTTAAGTCAAAACACCGAGACAAGCGTTGACAAAACCCACCTTTGTGTTGTGGGCAGGTAGCTTCTGTAAACAAGAGCGGTATAGCAGCTCAGGCGGGCTTGGGCTGGTAAAAAAACGAAAAAAAAACTGCGTCAATATCTACAATAAACCAAAGTGACAAAGTAGCGAGCCGCGTGAAGACAAATTAAACTTAAGGGAGGGAATTAAAGCAAACGCGACCAGGCGAGGGCAGGAGGCAAGGCCCGCGTGTCTAGGCCCCGCGTGTCTAGGCCCCGCGTTGTAAAGTTCCAACTTGGACATCGATTCACAAGCTCGCTGCTGCTATTGACATCCCTACGAGAGAGAGAGCGAGGCTCTAGCTTGGTAAACAACAACAACCACCACAACAACAACAACCACAACAACAACCACAACAACCGCGATGAGAATTTCTCACCTCGGATTTCACTGCACGCGCGAAGCTGCAGCCTGTGACGTCACGCGGCAGCAGGTGACATGACGTCACTCCCGGGGTACCAGCAACAGCCCCTCCCACAACGAGTGGCTACTCTAACGGACGTCATTAATAAATTATGTTAATGTTTGCGATCTAAACGTCGTGGGTTTTTTGCTTTAATAAATGACTTTACCGAAAAAAGCCTAAGAGTATGAATCATTGCAGTCACGAAAGCTTCAAATCTAGAATTTAATAAGTGACTTTTTCCGAGAAAAGCCTAACAGTATGAATCATTGCAGTCACGAAAGCTTCAAATCTACAATTTAATAAGCGACTTGACCGAAAAAAGCCTAAGAGTATGAATCATTGCAGTCACGAAAGCTTCAAATCTACAATTTAATAAGCGACTTGACCGAAAAAAGCCTAAGAGTATGAATCATTGCAGTCACGAAAGCTTCAAATCTACAATTTAATAAGCGACTTGACCGAAAAAAGCCTAAGAGTATGAATCATTGCAGTCACGAAAGCTTCACATCTGGAACTCATCATGGATGTGGCTGAACGTCACCGTGTAGGAGCCCAGCGCGTGACACCTTCACGCGCTGGGCGAGTGGCGCAGTCTCGCTTCCCATGCGAGAGGTCGCGGGTTCGATCCCCGCGTCCTCCACAGGCGAATACATTTTGTTAAATCCTTTATATTCAGTTCACTTGCTTGCTTGCTTAGGACCGTGCAAATCTTTCGCTCGTTTTTTAACCCACTTCCCGTGATCCAATCGAGCTGACATTTTGCACACAGACTCGTTGTGCGAGACAATTAATGTTCGTGAAAAAAAAATGTCAAAAATTTTACACTGTTTAGGGAAAACAAATAAAATATTTTATTACCAATTGCTTAATGGTGCAATGCAATCATCTGACCCATAGGTGGCAGCCATCTCAAGCCAGAGGACGAGAGGACTCTAGCCGCCACGCATATAAAGGATTTAGAGTGAAAAACTTTGTTTTTACGGGTTGTTCTTATTTTACATTTATTCAAATAGAAAACGTTACACATTAATGAGTCCATTGGGCAAGGCACTGACCGCTTGATTGGGATTTGCTGTTTATTAAAAGAAACATTGTTGATCGACATTTTTGCTTTCATGGCTTTATTTTGGTGATTTCGAAAAGTGTATTGGTTTAGCCATGTTTGTTGTAGTACAGAGTTAGACTGATGGCCTTAATCTAAGTTGTCTTGTGGTTGTTGTTGTTGTTGTCACATCTCTAACGTCTTAACAGGGGCTTCAAAACAGCAACATCGAGGACGACAAGAGGTCAAGCTGGTTCACCAATGTGAACGATGGACGTTACATTAAACAATTGATTTAAAAAAATATTCCTCGTGGAGGATGCAGGAATCGATCCGGCGATCTAAACATCGAAGAGTTTAGTGTTTTAGTGGCGTGCTCACGCTACCAACTACACTCAACTCTTCGTAGCATCGCGAGGGTCCTAGTGTAGTGACTAGCGTGTCAGTTGTGTGTTAGCGAGCTCTGTGTTGTTAGTAAGACATTTCACACCGTCTATCCTTGTACTGGACGTGCATTTGAGATGTGTTCACTTCTCTTTCTCGAGCGCGCTACCATCTGAGCCAATAAAAAAAATAAAACATAATAAATAATTATTATATTATGCATAATAAAATAATTATTATACATAATAAAATAATCATTATACATAATAAAATAATTATTTTATTATTTTATTATGTATTATGTATAATTATTTATTATGTATAATAAAATAATTATTTTATTATGTTTTATTTTTATTTTTATTATTTCCATTCTACGTGACTTTACCGAAAGAACCAAGAAGATGACACACACAGCTTGCACGCTACCAACGAGACTAGGACCCTCTCGATGCTACGGAGACATCAGCGTACCTGGTAGTGTGAGCACGCCACTAAGTACGTTGAGTTCTCCGATCTTTAGGTCGCCGGATCGATGCCAGCCTCCTCCACGAGGATTTTTTTAAAATCAAATTATAAATGTAACATCCATCGTTATTGTTGGTGACATGTTCACATTGGTGAACCAGCTTGACGTCTCGTCGCCCTCAATTTTGCTGTTTTAAAGCCCCTTTAAGACGTTAGAGATGTGACGAGAAATAAAAATACCTATAAACAATATACATATCGAGCCTGGCAGGAATCGAACCTACAACCGTCTTATCCGCAGGCAGCCGCGCTATCCATTGCACCACAGACCCCACGTGACTCTCACATCCTTCGAGGGGACCTTGAGAGAGGTGGCGAGTTCGATGCCCGCATCCTCCACAGGCGAATATTATTTTTGACATTTATTCAACACAGAGCTCGCTAACACACACAACTTGCACGCTACCAACTTCACTAGGACCCTCGCGATGCTACGGAGTGATCAGCGTAGTTGGTAGCGTGAGCATGCTACTAATTATACTGAGCACTCCGTTGTTAAGGTAGCCGGATCGATGCCCGACTCCTCCATGGAGAATATATTTTTTTATATAAATGTAACGCCCCAGCGTTATTGTTGGTGACATGTTCACATTGGTGAACCAGCTTGACCTCTCGTCGCCCTCGAATTTGGTGTTTTGAAGCCCCAGTTAAGGCGAATGAGATGTGACGAGAAATAAAAATATTCTAAAAATATACATACTAAAATAATTATTTTATTACGTTTATTTTTATTACGTAGAATGGAAATAATAAAATAATCAAAATTAAATATAATAAAATAAATTTTATTATGCATACTAAATAATTATTGTATTATGTTTTATTACGTAGATTGGAAATAATAAAAAAATCAAAATAAAACAATAAAATAATTATTTTATTATACATACTAAAATAATTATTTTATTGCTTATTTTTATTACGTAGAATGGAAATAATACAAAAATCTAATATTATACATACTAACATAATTATTTTATTACGTTTCATTTTTATTACGTAGAATGGAAATAATAAAAAATCAAAATAAAGCATAATAAAGTTTTTTTTATTATACGTACTAAAAGAATTATTTTATTATGTTTTATTTTTATTACGTAGAATGGAAATAAAAAATAATCAAAAGAAAACATAACAAAATTATTAATTTACTATTTTTATTATAATAAAAATAAAATATAAAAAAAAAATTTTATAATAATTATTTTATTATACGTAATAAATTAATTCTTTTATTATGTTTTATAATAAAATTATAACATAATAAAATAATTATTTTATTATGTTTTATTTTTATTACGTAGAATGGAAATAATACAAAAATCAAAATAAAACTAAATAAATCAAAATAAAACATAGTAAATAATTATTTTATTATACATAATAAAATAATTATTTTATTACGTTTTATAATAAAAATAAAACGTAATAAAATGAACACAGAGCTCGCTAACACACAACTGGCACACTAGTAACTACACTAGGACCCTCGAGATGCTACCAAGAGTTTAGTGTCGTTGGTAGCGTGAGCACGCCACTAAACGCACTGAACTCTTCGATGTTAAGTTCGATTCCCGCATCCTCCACGAGGAATATTTTTCTTAAATAAAATTTTAAATGTAACGCGCCAGCGTTATTGTTGGTGACATGTTCACATTGGTGAACCAGCTTGACCTCTCGTCGCCCTCGATTTTGCTGTTTTGAAGCCCCAGTTAAGGCGAAAGAGATGTGACGAGAAATAAAACATATTTCAAAAATATACATACAAAAATAATATTTTATTATGTTTTATTTTTATTACGTAGAATGGAAATAATAAAAAAATCATAATAAAACATAATAAAATAATTATTTAACATAATAAAATATTTATTTTATTATGTTTTATTACGTAGGTTGGAAATAATAAAAAAAAATCTAAATAAAACATAATAAAATAATTATTTTGTTATACATACTAACATAATTTTTTTATTGTTTTATTTTTATTACGTAGAATGGAAATAATACAAAAATCAAATAAAACATTATAAAATAATAATTTATTATACATACTAGCAAAATGATTTTATTATATTTCATTTTATTACGTAGAATGGAAATAAAAAAATCAAATAAAGCATAATAAAGTATTTTTTATTATACGTACTAAAATAATTATTTTATTATGTTTTATTTTTATTACGTAGAATGGAAATAATAAAATAATCAAAAGAAAACATAACAAATAATTAATTTACTATTTTTATTATAATAAAAATAAAATATAATAAAAACATTATTTTATTATAATAATTATTGTATTATACGTAATCAATTAATTATTTTATTATGTTTATAATAACATTAAAAATAATAAAATAATTATTTATTATGTTTTATTTTATTACGTAGAATGGAAATAATACAAAAATAAAACAAAATAAATCAAAAAAAACATAATAAAATTATTATTTTAAAAAATAAGTAATTATTTTATAATTAATTAATTTTTTATACATTTTTATTATTTATTACGTTTAATAATAAAATAAAACGTAATACAATGAACACAGAGCTCGCTAACACACACAACTGGCACACTAGTAACTACACTAGGACCCTCGAGATGCTACCAAGAGTTTAGTGTCGTTGGTAGCGTGAGCACGCCACTAGACGCACTGAACTCTTCGATGTTAAGTTCGATTCCCGCATCCTCCACGAGGAATCTTTTTTTTAAATCAAATTTTAAATGTAACGCGCCAGCGTTATTGTTGGTGACATGTTCACATTGGTGAACCAGCTTGACGTCTCGTCGCCCTCGATTTTTGATGCGGATTTGCAGTTTAATAAACCCGCATCTTAGTTGATGTAAAAGTGCGGCGCGAGTTGCTCGCTGCGCTGAAGACTCCCGCCTCTGGGCGCAGGCGGCGCTCGTGAGAACGCGAGAGGCGCCAGCTGAGAGCTGCACCCCGAGGAAGCGTCTTGGCGGCTTGTTGTTGTTGTCGCAGTGAAACACGTTCATCACCTTCAGCGCAACGGGGTCTCTGCT
>NW_026891551.1:0-46831 GCF_015708825.2 Lethenteron reissneri
TGTACGAAATCGAAATCCCTTACAAAATCCCGTTCGACATCCCGTACGAAATAGAAATCCCGTACGAAATCCCGTACGAAATCGAAATCCCGTTCTAAATCCTGTACGAAATCGAAATCCCGTACGAAATCCCGTCCGAAATCGAAATCCCGTCCGAAATCCCGTCCGAAATTCCGTCCGAAATCCGTACGAAATCCAGTACGAAATCCCGTACGAAATCCCATACGAAATCCCGTCCGAAATCCCGTCTGAAATCCCGTCCGAAATCCCGTACGAAATCCGTCCGAAATCCCGTCCGAAATCCAGTCCAAATACCGTACGAAATCCCATACAAAATCCTGTACGAAATCTCATCCGAAATCCCGTCCGGAATCCCGTCCGGAATCCCGTCCAAAATCCTGTACGACATCCCGTACGAAATCCTGTACGAAATCCCGTACGAAATCGAAATCCCGTATGAAATTGAAATCCCATACGAAATCCCGTCCGAAATCCCGTCCGAAATCCCGTCTGAAATCCTGTCCGAAATCCCGTCCGAAATCCCGTACGAAATCCTGTACGAAATACCATACAAAATCCCATACGAAATCCCATACGAAATCGAAATCCCGTACGAAATCCGTAGGAAATCAAAATCCCGTCGGAAATCCCGTCAGAAATCCCGTACAAAAAAAATCCCTTACAAAATCCCGTACTAAATCGAAATCCCGTACGAAATCCCGTAGGAAATCGAAATCCCATACGAAATCCCGTACGAAATCCCGTCTGAAATCGAAATCCCGTCCGAAATCATGTACGAAATCGAAATCCCTTACAAAATCCCGTTCGACATCCCGTACGAAATAGAAATCCCGTACGAAATCCCGTACGAAATCGAAATCCCGTTCTAAATCCCGTACGAAATCGAAATCCCGTACGAAATCTCGTCCGAAATCGAAATCCCCGAAATCCCGTTCGAAATCCCGTCCGAAATCCCGTCCGAAATCCTCCGAATTCCCGTACGAAATCCATTACGAAATCCCGTATGAAATCCCATACGAAATCCCGTCCGAAATCCCGTCTGAAATCCCGTCCGAAATCCCGTACGAAATCCGTCCGAAATCCCGTCCGAAATCCAGTCCAAAATCCGTACGAAATCCCATACAAAATCCTGTACGAAATCCAGTCCGAAATCTAATCCGAAATCCCGTCCGAAATCCCGTCCGAAATCCCGTCCAAAATCCTGTACGACATCCCGTACGAAATCCCATCCGAAATCCAGTCCGAAATCCATCCGAAATCCCGTCCGAATCCCGTACGACATCCCGTACAAAATCCTGTACGAAATCCCGTACGAAATCGAAATCCTGTATGAAATCGAAATCCCGTACGAAATCCCGTACGAAATCCCGTACGAAATCGAAATCCCGTACGAAATCCCATACGAAATCCCTTCCGAAATCTAAATCCCGTCCAAAATCTAAATCACGTCCGAAATCCCGTCAAAAAACCAGTCCGAAATCCCTGCCGAAATCCCGTACGAAATCCTGTACGAAATCCAGTCCGAAAACCTGTACAAAATCGAAATCACCATACGATATCCCGGACGAAATCGAATTTCGTACGAAATCGAAATCCCATACGAAATCCAGTCCGAAATCCCGTACGAAATCCAGTACGAAATCCCCGTAAGAAATCCCGTACGAAATCCCGTCCGAAATCCCGTCCGAAATCCTGTACGAAATCCCGTACAAAATCCCGTACGAAATCCCATGCGAATCCCGTCCGAAATCCCGTCTGAATCCCGTCCGAAATCCTGTACAAAATCCCGTCCGAAAATCCGTCCGAAATCCCGTCCGAAATCCCGTAACGAAATCCATGACAAAATCCAGTACGAAATCCAGTCCGAAAACCTGTACAAAATCGAAATCCCATACGATATCCCGGACGAAATCGAAATTTCGTACGAAATCGAAATCCCATACGAAATCCAGTCCGAAATCCCGTACGAACTCCAGTACGAAATCCCGTAAGAAATCCCGTACGACAATCCCGTCCGAAAGTCCGTCCGAAATCCTGTACGAAATCCGTACAAAATGCCCGTACGAAATACCATGCGAAATCCGTCCGAAATCCCGTCTGAAATCCCGTCGGCGAAATCCTGTTACAAAATCCCGTCCGAAATCCCGTCCGAAATCCCGTCCGAAATCCCCCGATCCCGTCGAATCCCGTCCGAAATCCCGTCCAAATCCTGTATCGACATCCAGTACGAAATCCTGTCCGAAATCCAGTCCGAAATCCCATCCGAATCCCGTCCGAAATCCCGTCCGAAATCCGTCCAAAATCCCGTACGACATCCCGTACGAAATCCTGTACGAAATCCCGTACGAAATCGAAATCCCGTAAAAATTGAAATCCGTACGAAATCCCGTCCGAAATCCCGTCCGAAATCCCGTCCGAAATCCCGTCTGAAATCCTGTCCGAAATCCCTCCGAAATCCCGTACGAAATCCTGTACGAAATCCCATACAAAATCCCATACGAAATCTCGTACGAAATCGAAATCCCGTACGAAATCCCGTAGGAAATCAAAATCCCGTCGGAAATCCCGTAGGAAATCGAAATCCCATACGAAATCCCGTGCGAAATCCCGTCTGAATCGAAATCCCGTCCGAAATCCTGTACGAAATCGAAATCCCTTACAAAATCCCGTTCGACATCCCGTACGAAATAGAAATCCCGTACGAAATCCCGTACGAAATCGAAATCCCTTCGAAATCCTGTACGAAATCGAAATCCCGTACGAAATCCCGTCCGAAATCGAAATCCCGTCCGAAATCCCGTTCGAAATCCCGTCCGAAATCCCATCCGAAATCCCGTCCGAAATCCCGTACGAAATCCAGTATGAAATCCCGTACGAAAATCCCATACAAATCCCGTCCGAAATCCGTCTGAAATCCCATCCAAATCCCGTAAAATCCCGTCGAAATCCCGTCTGAAATCCAGTCCAAAATCCCGTACGAAATCCCATACAAAATCCTGTACGAAATTACAGTCCGAAATCTCAGTCCGAAATCCTGTCCGAAATCCCGTCCGAAATCCCGTACGAATCCCTCGAAATCCCATCCGAAATCCAGTCCGAAATCCCGTACGAAATCCCATACACAATCCTGTACGAAATCCAGTCCGAAATCTCATCCGAAATCCCGTCCGAAATCCCATCCGAAATCCCGTCCAAAATCCTGTACGACAATCCCGTACGAAATCCTGTACGAAATCCAGTCCGAAATCCCGTCCGAAATCCCCATCCAAAATCCTGTACGAAATCCCCGTACGAAAGCCTGTACGAAATCCAGTCCGAAATCCCATCCAAAATCCCGTCCGAAATCCCGTACGACATCCCGTACGAAATCCTGTACGAAATCCGCGTACGAAATCGAAATCCCGTATGAAATCGAAATCCCGTACGAAATCCCGTACGAAATCCTGTACGAAATCCAGTCCGAATACCTTCCGAAATCCCGTACGAAATCTGTACGAAATCCAGTCCGAAATCCCGTACAAATCGTAATCCCGTACGAAATCCCGTACGACATCGAAAATCCCGTACGAAATCGAAATCCCGTACGAATCCCGTACGAAATCCCGTACGAAATCCCATCCGAATCCCGTCCGAAATCGCGTCCCGAAAATCCAGTCCGAAATCCCGTACGAAATCCAGTACGAAATCCCGTAAGAAATCCCGTACGAAATCCCGTCCGAATCCCGTCCGAAATCCTGTACGAAATCCCCGTACGAAATCCCGTACGAAATCCCGTACGAAATCCCGTCCGAAATCCCGTCTGAAATCCCGTCCGAAATCCCGTACGAAATCCCGTCCGAAATCCCGTCCGAAATCCAGTCCGAAATCCCGTACGAAATCCCATACAAAATCCAGTTCGAAATCCAGTCCGAAATCTCATCCGAAATCCCGGCCGAAATCCCGTCCGAAATCCGTCCAAAATCCTGTACGACATCCCGTACGTAATCCTGTACGAAATCCAGTCCGAAATCCCATCCGAAATCCCGTCCGAAATCCCCGTCCGAAATACCAGTCCAAAATCCTGTACGACATCCCGTACGAAATCCTGTACGAAATCCAGTCCGAAATCCCGTCCGAAATCCTGTCCCAAATCCTGTACGACATCCCGTACGAAATCCTGTACGAAATCCCGTACGAAATCGAAATCCCGTATGAAATCGAAATCCCGTACGAAATCCCGTACGAAATCGAAATCCCGTACGAAATCCCATACGAAATCTCTTCCGAAATACTAAATCCCGTCCAAATCTAAATCACGTTCCGAAATCCGCGTCCAAAAACCAGTCCGAAATCCCTTCCGAAATCCCGTACGAAATCCTGTACGAATCCAGTCCGAAATCCTGTACAAAATCGAAAATCCCATACGATATCCCGGACGAAATCGAAATTTCGTACGAAATTCTCGAAATCCCGTACGAAATCCCGTACGAAATCCCGTACGAAATCCCATCCGAAATCCCGTCCGAAATCCGCGTCCGGAAATCCAGTCCGAAATCCCGTACGAAATCCAGTACGAAATTCCCGTAAGAAATCCCGTACGAAATCCCGTCCGAAATCCCCGTCCGAAATCCTGTACGAAATCCCGTACGAAATCCCGTACGAAATCCCGTACGAAATCCCCGTCCGAAATCCCGTCTGAAATCCCGTCCGAAATCCCATACGAAATCCCGTCCGAAATCCCGTCCGAAATCCAGTCCGAAATCCCGTACGAAATCCATACAAAATCCAGTTCGAAATCCAGTCCAAAATCTCATCCGAAATCCCGTCCGAAATCCCGTCCGAAATCCCGTCCAAAAGCCTGTACGACATCCCGTACGAAATCCTGTACGAAATCCAGTCCGAAATCCCATCCGAAATCCCGTCCGAAATCCCGTCCGAAATCCCGTCCAAAATCCCGTACGACATCCCGTACGAAATCCTGTACGAAATCCCGTACGAAATCGAAATCCCGTATGAAATTGAAATCCCGTACGAAATCCCGTCCGAATCCCGTCCGAAATCCCCGTCCGAATCCCTCTGAAATCCTGTCCGAAATCCCGTCGAAATCCCGTACGAATCCTGTACGAAATCCCATACAAAATCCCATACAAAATCCCGTACGAAATCGAAATCCCGTACGAAAATCCCGTAGGAAATCAAAATCCCGTTGGAAATCCCGTCAGAATCCCGTACGAAATAGAAATCCCTACAAAATTCCGTACTAAATCGAAATCCCGTACGAAATCCTGTACGAAATCCAGTCCGAAATCTCATCCGAAATCCCGTCCGAAATCCCGTCCGGAATCCGTCCAAATCCTGTTACGCCATCCGTACGAAATCCCGTTCGAATCCCGTCGCGAAATCCCGTCCGAAACCCGTCCGAAATCCCGTTACGAAATCCAGTACGAAATCCCGTACGAAATCCCGTACGAAATCCATCCGAAATCCCGTCCGAAATCGCGTCCGAAATCCAGTCCGAAATCCCGTACGAATCCAGTACGAAATCCCGTAAGAAATCCCGTACGAAATCCCGTCCGAAATCCCGTCCGAAATCCTGTACGAAATCCCGTACGAAATCCCCTACGAAATCCCATACGAAATCCCGTCCGAAATCCCGTCTGAAATCCCGTCCGAAATCCCATACGAAATCCCGTCCGAAATCCCGTCCGAAATCCAGTCCGAAATCCGTACGAAATCCCATACAAATCCAGTTCGAAATCCAGTCCAAAATCTCATCCGAAATCCCGTCCGAAATCCCGTCCGAAATCCCTCCAAAATCCTGTACGACATCCCGTACGAAATCCTGTACGAAATCCAGTCCGAAATCCCATCCGAAATCCCGTCCGAAATCCCGTCCGAAATCCCGTCCAAAATCCCGTACGACATCCCGTACGAATCCTGTACGAAATCCCGTACGAAATCGAAATCCCTATGAAATTGAAATCCCGTACGAAATCCGTCCGAAAATCCCGTCCGAACTCCCGTCCGAAATCCCGTCTGAAATCCTGTCCGAAATCCCGTCCGAAATCCGTACGAAATCCTGTACGAAATCCATACAAAATCCCATACGAAATCCCGTACGAAATCGAAATCCCGTACTAAATCCCGTAGGAAATCAAAATCTCCGTCGGAAATCCCGTCAGAAATCCCGTACGAAATAGAAATCCCTACAAAATCCCGTACTAAATTCGAAATCCCGTACGAAATCCCTTAGGAATCGAAATCCCATACGAAATCCGTACGAAATCCCGTCTGAAATCGAAATCCCGTCCGAATCCCGTACGAAATCGAAAGCCCGTACGAAATCCCGTTCGACATTCCGTACGAAATAGAAATCCCGTATGAAATCCCGTACGAATCGAAATCCCGTTCGAAATCCTGTACGAAAATCGAAATCCCGTACGAAATCCCGTCCGAAATCGAAATCCCGTCCGAAATCCCGTTCGAAATCCCGTTCCGAAATCCCGTCCGAAATCCCGTCCGAAATCCCGTATGAAATCCAGTACGAAATCCCGTACGAATCCCATACGAAATCCCGTCCCGAATCCCGTCTGAAATCCCGTCCGAAATCCCGTACGAAATCCCGTCCGAAATCCCGTCCGAAATCCAGTCCAAAATCCGTACGAAATCCCATACAAAATCCGGTACGAAATCCCATCCGAAATCCCGTCCGAAATCGCGTCCGAAATCCAGTCCGAAATCCCGTACGAAATCCAGTACGAAATCCCGTAAGAATCCCGTCCGAAATCCCGTCCGAAATTCCGTCCGAAATCCTGTACGAAATCCCGTACGAAATCCCGTACGAAATCCCATACGAAATCCCGTCCGAAATCCCGTCTGAAATCCCATCCGAAATCCCATACGAAATCCCGTCCGAAATCCCGTCCGAAATCCAGTCCGAAATCCCGTACGAAATCCCATACAAAATCCAGTTCGAAATCCAGTCCGAAATCTCATCCGAATCCCGTCCGAAATCCCGTCCGAAATCCCGTCCAAAATCCTGTACGACATCCCGTACGAAATCCTGTACGAAATCCAGTCCGAAATCCCATCCGAAATCCCGTCCGAAATCCCGTCCGAAATCCCGTCCAAAATCCCGTACGACATCCCGTACGAAATCCTGTACGAAATCCCGTACGAAATCGAAATCCCGTATGAAATTGAAATCCCGTACGAAATCCCGTCCGAAATCCCGTCCGAAATCCCGTCCGAAATCCCGTCCGAAATCCCGTCTGAAAATCCTGTCCGAAATCCCGTCCGAAATCCCGTACAAAATCCTGTACGAAATCCCATACAAAATCCCATACGAAATCCCGTACGAAATCGAAATCCCGTACGAAATCCCGTAGGAAATCAAAATCCCGTCGGAAATCCCTACAAAATCCCGTACGAAATAGAAATCCCTACAAAATCCCGTACTAAATCGAAATCCCGTACGAAATCCCGTAGGAAATCGAAATCCCATACGAAATCCCGTACGAAATCCCGTCTGAAATCGAAATCCCGTCCGAAATCCTGTACGAAATCGAAATCCCTTACAAAATCCCGTTCGACATCCCGTACGAAATAGAAATCCCCGTACGAAATCCCGTACGAAATCGAAATTCTGTTCGAAATCCTGTACGAAATCGAATCCCGTACGAAATCCCGTCCGAAATCGAAATCCCGTCCGAAATCCCGTTCGAAATCCCGTCCGAAAATCCCGTCCGAAATCCCGTCCGAAATCCCGTACGAAATCCAGTACGAAATCCCGTATGAAATCCCATACGAAATCCCGTCCGAAATCCCGTCTGAAATCCCGTCCGAATCCCGTACGAAATCCCGTCCGAAATCCCGTCCGAATCCAGTCCAAAATCCCGTACGAAATCCTGTAACGAAATCCAGTCCGAAATCTCATCCGAAATCCCGTCCGAAATCCCGTCCGAAATCCCGTCCAAAATCCTGTACGAAATCCCGTACGAAATCCCGTTCGAAAATCCCGTCCGAAATCCCGTCCGAAATCCCGTCCGAATCCCGTACGAAATCCAGTACGAAATCCGTACAAAATCCCATACGAAATCCCGTCCGAAATCCCGTCTGAAATCCGTCCGAAAATCCCGTACGAAATCCCGTCCGAAATCCCGTCCGAAATCCAGTCCAAAATCCCGTACGAAATCCCATACAAAATCCTGTACGAAATCCAGTCCGAAATCTAATCCGAAATCCCGTCCGAAATCCCGTCCGAAATCCCGTCCAAAATCCTGTACGACATCCCATACCACATCCTGTACGAAATCCAGTCCGAAATCCCGTCTGAAATCCCGTCCAAAATCCTGTACGAAATCCCGCACGAAATCCTGTACGAAATCCAGTCCGAAATCCCATCCGAAATCCCGTCCGAAATCCCGTACGAAATCGAAATCCCGTACGAAATCCCATACGAAATCTCTTCCGAAATCTAAATCCCGTCCAAAATCTAAATCACGTCCGAAATTCCGTCCAAAAAACCAGTCCGAAATCCCTTCCGAAATCCCGTACGAAATCCTGTACGAAATCCAGTCCGAATCCTGTACAAAATCGAAATCCCATACGATATCCCGGACGAAATCGAAATTTCGTACGAAATCGAAATCCCGTACGAAATCCCGTACGAAATCCCGTACGAAATCCCATCCGAAATCCCGTCCGAAATCGCGTCCGAAATCCAGTCCGAAATCCCGTACGAAATCCAGTACGAAATCCCGTAAGAAATCCGTACGAAATCCCGTCCGAAATCCCGTCCGAAATCCTGTACGAAATCCCGTACGAAATCCCGTACGAAATCCCGTACGAATCCCGTCCGAAATCCCGTCTGAAATCCCGTCCGAAATCCCATACGAAATCCCGTCCGAAATCCCGTCCGAAATCCAGTCCGAAATCCCGTACGAAATCCCATACAAAATCCAGTTCGAAATCCAGTCCAAAATCTCATCCGAAATCCCGTCCGAAATCCCGTCCGAAATCCCGTCCAAAATCCTGTACGACATCCCGTACGAAATCCTGTACGAAATCCAGTCCGAAATCCATCCGAAATCCCGTCCGAATCCCGTCCGAATCCCGTCCAAAATCCCGTACGACATCCCGTACGAAATCCTGGTACGAAATCCCGTTACGAACGAATCCCGTATGAAATTGAGAATCCGTACGAAATCCCGTCCGAAATCCCTCCGAATCCCCGTCCGAAATCCCGTCTGAAATCCTGTCCGAATCCCGTCCGAAATCCCGTTACGAAATCCCCCCCCCCCTGTACGAAATCCCATACAAAATCCCATACGAAATCCCGTACGAAATCGAAATCCCGTACGAAATCCCGTAGGAAATCAAAATCCCGTCGGAAATCCCGTCAGAAATCCCGTACGAAATAGAATCCTACAAAAATCCCGTACTAAATCGAAATCCCGTACGAAATCCCGTAGGAAATCGAAATCCCATACGAAATCCCGTACGAAATCCCGTTGAAATCGAAATCCCGTCCGAAATCCCGTACGAAATCGAAATCCCGTACGAAATCCCGTTCGACATTCCGTACGAAATATGAAATCCAGTATGAAATCCCGTACAGAAATCGAAATCCCGTTCGAAATCCTGTACGAAATCGAAATCCCGTACGAAATCCCGTCCGAAATCGAAATCCCGTCCGAAATCCCGTTCGAAATTCCCGTCCGAATCCCGTCCGAAATCCCGTCCGAAATCCCGTATGAAATCCAGTACGAAATCCCGTACGAAATCCCATACGAAATCCCGTCCGAAATCCCCGGTCTGAAATCCCGTCCGAAATCCCGTACGAAAATCCCGTCCGAAATCCCGTCCGAAATCCAGGTCCAAAATCCCGTACGAAATCCCATACAAAATCCTGTACGAAATCCCATCCGAAATCCCGTCCGAAATCGCGTCCGAAATCCAGTCCGAAATCCCGTACGAAATCCAGTACGAAATCCCGTAAGAAATCCCGTCCGAAATCCCGTCCGAAATTCCGTCCGAAATCCTGTACGAAATCCCGTACGAAATCCCAGTACGAATCCCATACGAAATCCCGTCCGAAATCCCGTCTGAAATCCCATCCGAAATCCCATACGAAATCCCGTCCGAAATCCCGTCCGAAATCCAGTCCGAAATCCCGTCCGAAATCCCATACAAAATCCAGTTCGAAATCCAGTCCGAAATCTCATCCGAAATCCCGTTCCGAAATCCCGTCCGAAATCCCGTCCAAATCCTGTACGGACATCCCGTACGAAATCCTGTACGAAATCCAGTCCAGAAATCCATCCGAAATCCCGTCCGAAATCCCGTCCGAAATCCCGTCCAAAATCCCGTAGACATCCCGTACGAAATCCTGTACGAAATCCCGTACGAAATCGAAATCCCGTATGAAATTGAAATCCCGTCGAAATCCCGTCCGAAATCCCGTCCGAAATCCCGTCCGAAATCCCGTCCGAAATCCCGTCTGAAATCCTGTCCGAAATCCCGTCCGAAATCCCGTACAAAATCCTGTACTAAATCCCATACAAAATCCCATACGAAATCCCGTACGAAATCGAAATCCCGTACGAAATCCCGTAGGAAATCAAAATCCCGTCGGAAATCCCTACAAAATCCCGTACGAAATAGAAATCCCTACAAAATCCCGTACTAAATCGAAATCCCCGTACGAAATCCCGTAGGAAATCGAAATCCCATACGAAATCCCGTACGAAATCCCGTCTGAAATCGAAATCCCGTCCGAAATCCTGTACGAAATCGAAATCCCTTACAAAATCCCGTTCGACATCCCGTACGAAATAGAAATCCCGTACGAAATCCCGTACGAAATCGAAATTCTGTTCGAAATCCTGTACGAAATCGAAATCCCGTACGAAATCCCGTCCGAAATCGAAATCCCGTCCGAAATCCCGTTCGAAATCCCGTCCGAAATCCCGTCCGAAATCCCGTCCGAAATCCCGTACGAAATCCAGTACGAAATCCCGTATGAAATCCCATACGAAATCCCGTCCGAAATCCCGTCTGAAATCCCGTCCGAAATCCCGTACGAAATCCCGTCCGAAATCCCGTCCGAAATCCAGTCCAAAATCCCGTACGAAATCCTGTACGAAATCCAGTCCGAAATCTCATCCGAAATCCCGTCCGAATCCCGTCCGAAATCCCGTCCAAAATCCTGTACGAAATCCCGTACGAAATCCCGTTCGAAATCCCGTCCGAAATCCCGTCCGAAATCCCGTCCGAAATCCCGTACGAAATCCAGTACGAAATCCCGTACAAAATCCCATACGAAATCCCGTCCGAAATCCCGTCTGAAATCCCGTCCGAAATCCCGTACGAAATCCCGTCCGAAATCCCGTCCGAATCCAGTCCAAAATCCGTACGAAATCCCATACAAAATCCTGTACGAAATCCAGTCCGAAATCTAATCCGAATCCCGTCCGAAATCCCGTCCGAAATCCCGTCCAAAATCCTGTACGACATCCCATACCACATCCTGTACGAAATCCAGTCCGAAATCCCGTCTGAAATCCCGTCCAAAATCCTGTACGAAATCCCGCACGAAATCCTGTACGAAATCCAGTCCGAAATCCCATCCGAATCCCGTCCGAAATCCCGTACGAAAATCGAAATCCCGTACGAAATCCCATACGAAATCTCTTCCGAAATCTAAATCCCGTCCAAATCTAAATCACGTCCGAAATTCCGTCCAAAAAACCAGTCCGAAATCCCTTCCGAAATCCCGTACGAAATCCTGTACGAAATCCAGTCCGAAATCCTGTACAAATCGAAATCCCATACGTATCCGGACGAAATCGAAATTTCGTACGAAATCGAAATCCCGTACGAAATCCCGTACGAAATCCCGTACGAAATCCATCCGAAATCCCGTCCGAAATCGCGTCGAAATCCAGTCCGAACGCCGTACGAAATCCAGTACGGAAATACCGTAAGAAATCCCGTACGAATCCCGGTCCGAAATCCCGTCCGAAATCCTGTACGAAATCCCCGTACGAAATCCCGTACGAAATCCCGTACGAAATCCCGTCCGAAATCCCGTCTGAAATCCCGTCCGAAATCCCATACGAAATCCGTCCGAAATCCCGTCCGAAATCCAGTCCGAAATCCCGTACGAAATCCCATACAAAATCCAGTTCGAAATCCAGTCCAAAATCTCATCCGAAATCCCGTCCGAAATCCCGTCCGAAATCCCGTCCAAAATCCTGTACGACATCCCGTACGAAATCCTGTACGAAATCCAGTCCGAAATCCCATCCGAAATCCCGTCCGAAATCCCGTCCGAAATCCCGTCCAAAATCCCGTACGACATCCCGTACGAAATCCTGTACGAAATCCCGTACGAAATCGAAATCCCGTATGAAATTGAAATCCCGTACGAAATCCCGTCCGAAATCCCGTCCGAAATCCCGTCCGAAATCCCGTCTGAAATCCTGTCCGAAATCCCGTCCGAAATCCCGTACGAAATCCTGTACGAAATCCCATACAAAATCCCATACGAAATCCCGTACGAAATCGAAATCCCGTACGAAATCCCGTAGGAAATCAAAATCCCGTCGGAAATCCCGTCAGAAATCCCGTACGAAATAGAAATCCCTACAAAATCCCGTACTAAATCGAAATCCCGTACGAAATCCCGTAGGAAATCGAAATCCCATACGAAATCCCGTACGAAATCCCGTCTGAAATCGAAATCCCGTCCGAAATCCCGTACGAAATCGAAATCCCGTACGAAATCCCGTTCGACATTCCGTACGAAATAGAAATCCCGTATGAAATCCCGTACGAAATCGAAATCCCGTTCGAAATCCTGTACGAAATCGAAATCCCGTACGAAATCCCGTCCGAAATCGAAATCCCGTCCGAAATCCCGTTCGAAATCCCGTCCGAAATCCCGTCCGAAATCCCGTCCGAAATCCCGTATGAAATCCAGTACGAAATCCCGTACGAAATCCCATACGAAATCCCGTCCGAAATCCCGTCTGAAATCCCGTCCGAAATCCCGTACGAAATCCCGTCCGAAATCCCGTCCGAAATCCAGTCCAAAATCCCGTACGAAATCCCATACAAAATCCTGTACGAAATCCCATCCGAAATCCCGTCCGAAATCGCGTCCGAAATCCAGTCCGAAATCCCGTACGAAATCCAGTACGAAATCCCGTAAGAAATCCCGTCCGAAATCCCGTCCGAAATTCCGTCCGAAATCCTGTACGAAATCCCGTACGAAATCCCGTACGAAATCCCATACGAAATCCCGTCCGAAATCCCGTCTGAAATCCCGTCCGAAATCCCATACGAAATCCCGTCCGAAATCCCGTCCGAAATCCAGTCCGAAATCCCGTACGAAATCCCATACAAAATCCAGTTCGAAATCCAGTCCGAAATCTCATCCGAAATCCCGTCCGAAATCCCGTCCGAAATCCCGTCCAAAATCCTGTACGACATCCCGTACGAAATCCTGTACGAAATCCAGTCCGAAATCCCATCCGAAATCCCGTCCGAAATCCCGTCCGAAATCCCGTCCAAAATCCCGTACGACATCCCGTACGAAATCCTGTACGAAATCCCGTACGAAATCGAAATCCCGTATGAAATTGAAATCCCGTACGAAATCCCGTCCGAAATCCCGTCCGAAATCCCGTCCGAAATCCCGTCCGAAATCCCGTCTGAAATCCTGTCCGAAATCCCGTCCGAAATCCCGTACAAAATCCTGTACGAAATCCCATACAAAATCCCATACGAAATCCCGTACGAAATCGAAATCCCGTACGAAATCCCGTAGGAAATCAAAATCCCGTCGGAAATCCCTACAAAATCCCGTACGAAATAGAAATCCCTACAAAATCCCGTACTAAATCGAAATCCCGTACGAAATCCCGTAGGAAATCGAAATCCCATACGAAATCCCGTACGAAATCCCGTCTGAAATCGAAATCCCGTCCGAAATCCTGTACGAAATCGAAATCCCTTACAAAATCCCGTTCGACATCCCGTACGAAATAGAAATCCCGTACGAAATCCCGTACGAAATCGAAATTCCGTTCGAAATCCTGTACGAAATCGAAATCCCGTACGAAATCCCGTCCGAAATCGAAATCCCGTCCGAAATCCCGTTCGAAATCCCGTCCGAAATCCCGTCCGAAATCCCGTCCGAAATCCCGTACGAAATCCAGTACGAAATCCCGTATGAAATCCCATACGAAATCCCGTCCGAAATCCCGTCTGAAATCCCGTCCGAAATCCCGTACGAAATCCCGTCCGAAATCCCGTCCGAAATCCAGTCCAAAATCCCGTACGAAATCCTGTACGAAATCCAGTCCGAAATCTCATCCGAAATCCCGTCCGAAATCCCGTCCGAAATCCCGTCCAAAATCCTGTACGAAATCCCGTACGAAATCCCGTTCGAAATCCCGTCCGAAATCCCGTCCGAAATCCCGTCCGAAATCCCGTACGAAATCCAGTACGAAATCCCGTACAAAATCCCATACGAAATCCCGTCCGAAATCCCGTCTGAAATCCCGTCCGAAATCCCGTACGAAATCCCGTCCGAAATCCCGTCCGAAATCCAGTCCAAAATCCCGTACGAAATCCCATACAAAATCCTGTACGAAATCCAGTCCGAAATCTAATCCGAAATCCCGTCCGAAATCCCGTCCGAAATCCCGTCCAAAATCCTGTACGACATCCCATACCACATCCTGTACGAAATCCAGTCCGAAATCCCGTCTGAAATCCCGTCCAAAATCCTGTACGAAATCCCGCACGAAATCCTGTACGAAATCCAGTCCGAAATCCCATCCGAAATCCCGTCCGAAATCCCGTACGAAATCGAAATCCCGTACGAAATCCCATACGAAATCTCTTCCGAAATCTAAATCCCGTCCAAAATCTAAATCACGTCCGAAATCCCGTCCAAAAACCAGTCCGAAATCCCTTCCGAAATCCCGTACGAAATCCTGTACGAAATCCAGTCCGAAATCCTGTACAAAATCGAAATCCCATACGATATCCCGGACGAAATCGAAATTTCGTACGAAATCGAAATCCCGTACGAAATCCCGTACGAAATCCCGTACGAAATCCCATCCGAAATCCCGTCCGAAATCGCGTCCGAAATCCAGTCCGAAATCCCGTACGAAATCCAGTACGAAATCCCGTAAGAAATCCCGTACGAAATCCCGTCCGAAATCCCGTCCGAAATCCTGTACGAAATCCCGTACGAAATCCCGTACGAAATCCCGTACGAAATCCCGTCCGAAATCCCGTCTGAAATCCCGTCCGAAATCCCATACGAAATCCCGTCCGAAATCCCGTCCGAAATCCAGTCCGAAATCCCGTACGAAATCCCATACAAAATCCAGTTCGAAATCCAGTCCAAAATCTCATCCGAAATCCCGTCCGAAATCCCGTCCGAAATCCCGTCCAAAATCCTGTACGACATCCCGTACGAAATCCTGTACGAAATCCAGTCCGAAATCCCATCCGAAATCCCGTCCGAAATCCCGTCCGAAATCCCGTCCAAAATCCCGTACGACATCCCGTACGAAATCCTGTACGAAATCCCGTACGAAATCGAAATCCCGTATGAAATTGAAATCCCGTACGAAATCCCGTCCGAAATCCCGTCCGAAATCCCGTCCGAAATCCCGTCTGAAATCCTGTCCGAAATCCCGTCCGAAATCCCGTACGAAATCCTGTACGAAATCCCATACAAAATCCCATACAAAATCCCGTACGAAATCGAAATCCCGTACGAAATCCCGTAGGAAATCAAAATCCCGTTGGAAATCCCGTCAGAAATCCCGTACGAAATAGAAATCCCTACAAAATTCCGTACTAAATCGAAATCCCGTACGAAATCCTGTACGAAATCCAGTCCGAAATCTCATCCGAAATCCCGTCCGAAATCCCGTCCGAAATCCCGTCCAAAATCCTGTACGACATCCCGTACGAAATCCCGTTCGAAATCCCGTCCGAAATCCCGTCCGAAATCCCGTCCGAAATCCCGTACGAAATCCAGTACGAAATCCCGTACGAAATCCCGTACGAAATCCCATCCGAAATCCCGTCCGAAATCGCGTCCGAAATCCAGTCCGAAATCCCGTACGAAATCCAGTACGAAATCCCGTAAGAAATCCCGTACGAAATCCCGTCCGAAATCCCGTCCGAAATCCTGTACGAAATCCCGTACGAAATCCCGTACGAAATCCCATACGAAATCCCGTCCGAAATCCCGTCTGAAATCCCGTCCGAAATCCCATACGAAATCCCGTCCGAAATCCCGTCCGAAATCCAGTCCGAAATCCCGTACGAAATCCCATACAAAATCCAGTTCGAAATCCAGTCCAAAATCTCATCCGAAATCCCGTCCGAAATCCCGTCCGAAATCCCGTCCAAAATCCTGTACGACATCCCGTACGAAATCCTGTACGAAATCCAGTCCGAAATCCCATCCGAAATCCCGTCCGAAATCCCGTCCGAAATCCCGTCCAAAATCCCGTACGACATCCCGTACGAAATCCTGTACGAAATCCCGTACGAAATCGAAATCCCGTATGAAATTGAAATCCCGTACGAAATCCCGTCCGAAATCCCGTCCGAAATCCCGTCCGAAATCCCGTCTGAAATCCTGTCCGAAATCCCGTCCGAAATCCCGTACGAAATCCTGTACGAAATCCCATACAAAATCCCATACGAAATCCCGTACGAAATCGAAATCCCGTACGAAATCCCGTAGGAAATCAAAATCCCGTCGGAAATCCCGTCAGAAATCCCGTACGAAATAGAAATCCCTACAAAATCCCGTACTAAATCGAAATCCCGTACGAAATCCCGTAGGAAATCGAAATCCCATACGAAATCCCGTACGAAATCCCGTCTGAAATCGAAATCCCGTCCGAAATCCCGTACGAAATCGAAATCCCGTACGAAATCCCGTTCGACATTCCGTACGAAATAGAAATCCCGTATGAAATCCCGTACGAAATCGAAATCCCGTTCGAAATCCTGTACGAAATCGAAATCCCGTACGAAATCCCGTCCGAAATCGAAATCCCGTCCGAAATCCCGTTCGAAATCCCGTCCGAAATCCCGTCCGAAATCCCGTCCGAAATCCCGTATGAAATCCAGTACGAAATCCCGTACGAAATCCCATACGAAATCCCGTCCGAAATCCCGTCTGAAATCCCGTCCGAAATCCCGTACGAAATCCCGTCCGAAATCCCGTCCGAAATCCAGTCCAAAATCCCGTACGAAATCCCATACAAAATCCTGTACGAAATCCCATCCGAAATCCCGTCCGAAATCGCGTCCGAAATCCAGTCCGAAATCCCGTACGAAATCCAGTACGAAATCCCGTAAGAAATCCCGTCCGAAATCCCGTCCGAAATCCCGTCTGAAATCCCGTCCGAAATCCCATACGAAATCCCGTCCGAAATCCCGTCCGAAATCCAGTCCGAAATCCCGTACGAAATCCCATACAAAATCCAGTTCGAAATCCAGTCCGAAATCTCATCCGAAATCCCGTCCGAAATCCCGTCCGAAATCCCGTCCAAAATCCTGTACGACATCCCGTACGAAATCCTGTACGAAATCCAGTCCGAAATCCCATCCGAAATCCCGTCCGAAATCCCGTCCGAAATCCCGTCCAAAATCCCGTACGACATCCCGTACGAAATCCTGTACGAAATCCCGTACGAAATCGAAATCCCGTATGAAATTGAAATCCCGTACGAAATCCCGTCCGAAATCCCGTCCGAAATCCCGTCCGAAATCCCGTCCGAAATCCCGTCTGAAATCCTGTCCGAAATCCCGTCCGAAATCCCGTACAAAATCCTGTACGAAATCCCATACAAAATCCCATACGAAATCCCGTACGAAATCGAAATCCCGTATGAAATCCCGTAGGAAATCAAAATCCCGTCGGAAATCCCTACAAAATCCCGTACGAAATAGAAATCCCTACAAAATCCCGTACTAAATCGAAATCCCGTACGAAATCCCGTAGGAAATCGAAATCCCATACGAAATCCCGTACGAAATCCCGTCTGAAATCGAAATCCCGTCCGAAATCCTGTACGAAATCGAAATCCCTTACAAAATCCCGTTCGACATCCCGTACGAAATAGAAATCCCGTACGAAATCCCGTACGAAATCGAAATTCCGTTCGAAATCCTGTACGAAATCGAAATCCCGTACGAAATCCCGTCCGAAATCGAAATCCCGTCCGAAATCCCGTTCGAAATCCCGTCCGAAATCCCGTCCGAAATCCCGTCCGAAATCCCGTACGAAATCCAGTACGAAATCCCGTATGAAATCCCATACGAAATCCCGTCCGAAATCCCGTCTGAAATCCCGTCCGAAATCCCGTACGAAATCCCGTCCGAAATCCCGTCCGAAATCCAGTCCAAAATCCCGTACGAAATCCTGTACGAAATCCAGTCCGAAATCTCATCCGAAATCCCGTCCGAAATCCCGTCCGAAATCCCGTCCAAAATCCTGTACGAAATCCCGTACGAAATCCCGTTCGAAATCCCGTCCGAAATCCCGTCCGAAATCCCGTCCGAAATCCCGTACGAAATCCAGTACGAAATCCCGTACAAAATCCCATACGAAATCCCGTCCGAAATCCCGTCTGAAATCCCGTCCGAAATCCCGTACGAAATCCCGTCCGAAATCCCGTCCGAAATCCAGTCCAAAATCCCGTACGAAATCCCATACAAAATCCAGTACGAAATCCAGTCCGAAATCTCATCCGAAATCCCGTCCGAAATCCCGTCCGAAATCCCGTCCAAAATCCTGTACGACATCCTGTACGAAATCCTGTACGAAATCCAGTCCGAAATCCCGTCCGAAATCCCGTCCAAAATCCTGTACGAAATCCCGTACGAAATCCTGTACGAAATCCAGTCCGAAATCCCATGCGAAATCCCGTCCGAAATCCCGTACGACATCCCGTACGAAATCCTGTACGAAATCCCGTACGAAATCGAAATCCCGTATGAAATCGAAATCCCGTACGAAATCCCGTACGAAATCCCGTACGAAATCGAAATCCCGTACGAAATCCCATACGAAATCCCTTCCGAAATCTAAATCCCGTCCAAAATCTAAATCACGTCCGAAATCCCGTCCAAAAACCAGTCCGAAATCCCTTCCGAAATCCCGTACGAAATCCTGTATGAAATCCAGTCCGAAATCCCCTACAAAATCGTAATCCCGTACGAAATCCGGTACGAAATCGAAATCCCGTATGAAATCGAAATCCCGTTTGAAATCCCGTACGAAATCCCGTATGAAATCGAAATCCCGTACGAAATCGCATACGAAATCCCTTCTGAAATCTAAATCCCGTCCAATATCTAAATCCCGTCCGAAATCCCGTCCAAAAACCAGTCCGAAATCCCGTAGGAAATCCCGTACGAAATCCTGTACGAAATCCAGTCCGAAATCCTGTACAAAATCGAAATCCCGTACGATATCCCGGACGAAATCGAAATTTCGTACGAAATCGAAATCCCGTACGAAATCCCGTACGAAATCCCGTACGAAATCCCATCCGAAATCCTGTCCGAAATCGCGTCCGAAATCCAGTCCGAAATCCCGTACGAAATCCAGTACGAAATCCCGTGAGAAATCCCGTACGAAATCCTGTCCGAAATCCCGTCCGAAATCCTGTACGAAATCCCGTACGAAATCCCGTACGAAATCCCATCCGAAATCCCGTCCGAAATCGCGTCCGAAATCCAGTCCGAAATCCCGTACGAAATCCAGTACGAAATCCCGTGAGAAATCCCGTACGAAATCCTGTCCGAAATCCCGTCCGAAATCCTGTACGAAATCCCGTACGAAATCCCGTACGAAATCCCATACGAAATCCCGTCTGAAATCTCATCCGAAATCCCGTCCGAAATCCCGTCCGAAATCCCGTCCAAAATCATGTACGACATCCCGTACGAAATCCTGTACGAAATCCAGTCCGAAATCCCATCCGAAATCCCGTCCAAAATCCCGTCCGAAATCCCGTCCAAAATCCCGTACGACATCCCGTACGAAATCCTGTACGAAATCCCGTACGAAATCGAAATCCCGTATGAAATTGAAATCCCGTACGAAATCCCGTCTGAAATCCTGTCCGAAATCCAGTCCGAAATCCCGTCCGAAATCCCGTCTGAAATCCTGTCCGAAATCCCGTCCGAAATCCCGTACGAAATCCTGTACGAAATCCCATACAAAATCCCATACGAAATCCCGTACGAAATCGAAATCCCGTACGAAATCCCGTAGGAAATCGAAATCCCGTCGGAAATCCCGTCAGAAATCCCGTACGAAATAGAAATCCCTTACAAAATCCCATACGAAATCGAAATCCCGTACGAAATTCCATAGGAAATCGAAATCCCATACGAAATCCCGTCTGAAATCCCGTCTGAAATCCCGTCCGAAATCCCGTACGAAATCCCGTCCGAAATCCCGTCCGAAATCCAGTACAAAATCCCGTACGAAATCCCATACAAAATCCTGTACGAAATCCAGTCCGAAATCTCATCCGAAATCCTGTCCGAAATCCCGTCCGAAATCCCGTCCGAAATCCCGTACGAAATCCCGTACGAAATCCAGTACGAAATCCCGTACGAAATCCCATACGAAATCCCGTCCGAAATCCCGTCTGAAATCCCGTCCGAAATCCCGTACGAAATCCCGTCAGAAATCCCGTCCGAAATCCAGTCCAAAATCCCGTACGAAATCCCATACAAAATCCTGTACGAAATCCAGTCCGAAATCTCATCCGAAATCCCGTCCGAAATCCCGTCCGAAATCCCGTCCAAAATCCTGTACGACATCCCGTACGAAATCCTGTACGAAATCCAGTCCGAAATCCCATCCGAAATCCCGTCCGAAATCCCGTACGACATCCCGTACGAAATCCTGTACGAAATCCCGTACGAAATCGAAATCCTGTATGAAATCGAAATCCCGTACGAAATCCCGTACGAAATCCCGTACGAAATCGAAATCCCGTACGAAATCCCATACGAAATCCCTTCCGAAATCTAAATCCCGTCCAAAATCTAAATCACGTCCGAAATCCCGTCCAAAAACCAGTCCGAAATCCCTTCCGAAATTCCGTACGAAATCCTGTATGAAATCCAGTCCGAAATCCCCTACAAAATCGTAATCCCGTACGAAATCCCGTACAAAATCGAAATCCCGTATGAAATCGAAATCCCGTTTGAAATCCCGTACGAAATCCCATATGAAATCGAAATCCCGTACGAAATCGCATACGAAATCCCTTCTGAAATCTAAATCCCGTCCGATATCTAAATCCCGTCTGAAATCCCGTCCAAAAACCAGTCCGAAATCCCTTCCGAAATCCCGTACGAAATCCTGTACGAAATCCAGTCCGAAATCCTGTACAAAATCGAAATCCCGTACGATATCTCGGACGAAATCGAAATTTCGAACGAAATCGAAATCCCGTACGAAATCCCGTACGAAATCCCGTACGAAATCCCATCCGAAATCCCGTCCGAAATCGCGTCCGAAATCCAGTCCGAAATCCCGTACGAAATCCAGTACGAAATCCCGTAAGAAATCCCGTACGAAATCCTGTCCGAAATTCCGTCCGAAATCCTGTTCGAAATCCCGTACGAAATCCCGTACGAAATCCCATACGAAATCCCGTCCGAAATCCCGTCTGAAATCCCGTCCGAAATCCCGTCCGAAATACCTTCCGAAATCCCGTCCAAAATCCTGTACGACATCCCGTACGAAATCCTGTACGAAATCCAGTCCGAAATCCCATCCGAAATCCCGTCCGAAATCCCGTCCGAAATCCCGTCCGAAATCCCGTCCAAAATCCCGTACGACATCCCATACGAAATCCTGTACGAAATCCCGTACGAAATCGAAATCCCGTATGAAATTGAAATCCCGTACGAAATCCCGTCTGAAATCCCGTCCGAAATCCAGTCCGAAATCCCGTCCGAAATCCCGTCTGAAATCCTGTCCGAAATCCCGTCCGAAATCCCGTACGAAATCCTGTACGAAATCCCATACAAAATCCCATACGAAATCCCGTACGAAATCGAAATCCCGTACGAAATCCCGTAGGAAATCGAAATCCCGTCGGAAATCCCGTCAGAAATCCCGTACGAAATAGAAATCCCTTACAAAATCCCGTACGAAATCGAAATCCCGTACGAAATTCCATAGAAAATCGAAATCCCATACGAAATCCCGTCCGAAATCCCGTCTGAAATCCCGTCCGAAATCCCGTACGAAATCCCGTCCGAAATCCCGTCCGAAATCCAGTCCAAAATCCCGTACGAAATCCCATACAAAATCTTGTACGAAATCCAGTCCGAAATCTCATCCGAAATCCTGTCCGAAATCCCGTCCGAAATCCCGTCCAAAATCCTGTACGACATCCCGTACGAAATCCTGTACGAAATCCAGTCCGACATCCCGTCCGAAATCCCGTCCAAAATCCTGTACGAAATCCCGTACGAAATCCTGTACGAAATCCCGTCCGAAATCCCGTCCAAAATCCTGTACGAAATCCCGTACGAAATCCTGTACGAAATCCAGTCCAAAATCCCATCCGAAATCCCGTCCGAAATCCCGTACGACATCCCGTACGAAATCCTGTACGAAATCCCGTACGAAATCGAAATCCCGTATGAAATCGAAATCCCGTACGAAATCCCGTACGAAATCCCGTACGAAATCGAAATCCCGTACGAAATCCCATACGAAATCCCGTACGAAATCGAAATCCCGTCCAAAATCTAAATCACGTCCGAAATCCCGTCCAAAAACCAGTCCGAAATCCCTTCCGAAATCCCGTACGAAATCCTGTACGAAATCCAGTCCGAAATCCTGTACAAAATCGAAATCCCATACGATATCCCGGACGAAATCGAAATTTCGTACGAAATCGAAATCCCGTACGAAATCCCGTACGAAATCCCGTACAAAATCCCATCCGAAATCCCGTCCGAAATCGTGTCCGAAATCCAGTCCGAAATCCCGTACGAAATCCAGTACGAAATCCCGTAAGAAATCCCGTACGAAATCCCGTCCGAAATCCCGTCCGAATTCCTGTACGAAATCCCGTACGAAATCCCGTACGAAATCCCATACGAAATCCCGTCCGAAATCCCGTCTGAAATCCCATCCGAAATCCCATACGAAATCCCGTCTGAAATCCCGTCCGAAATCTCATCCGAAATCCCGTCCGAAATCCCGTCCGAAATCCCGTCCAAAATCCTGTACGACATCCCGTACGAAATCCTGTACGAAATCCAGTCCGAAATCCCATCCGAAATCCCGTCCGAAATCCCGTCCGAAATCCCGTCCAAAATCCCGTACGACATCCCGTACGAAATCCTGTACGAAATCCCGTACGAAATCGAAATCCCGTATGAAATTGAAATCCCGTACGAAATCCCGTCCGAAATCCCGTCCGAAATCCCGTCCGAAATCCCGTCCGAAATCCCGTCTGAAATCCTGTCCGAAATCCCGTCCGAAATCCCGTACGAAATCCTGTACGAAATCCCATACAAAATCCCATACGAAATCCCGTACGAAATCGAAATCCCGTACGAAATCCCGTAGGAAATCAAAATCCCGTCGGAAATCCCGTCAGAAATCCCGTACGAAATAGAAATCCCTTACAAAATCCCGTACTAAATCGAAATCCCGTACGAAATCCCGTAGGAAATCGAAATCCCATACGAAATCCCGTACGAAATCCCGTCTGAAATTGAAATCCCGTCCGAAATCCTGTACGAAATCGAAATCCCTTACAAAATCCCGTTCGACATCCCGTACGAAATAGAAATCCCGTACGAAATCCCGTACAAAATCGAAATCCCGTTCGAAAACCTGTACGAAATCGAAATCCCGTACGAAATCCCGTCCGAAATCGAAATCCCGTCCGAAATCCCGTTCGAAATCCCGTACGAAATCCCGTCCGAAATCCGGTCTTAAATCCCGTCCGAAATCCCGTACGAAATCCCGTCCGAAATCCCGTCCGAAATCCAGTCCAAAATCCCGTACGAAATCCTGTACGAAATCCAGTCCGAAATCTCATCCGAAATCCCGTCCGAAATCCCGTCCGAAATCCCGTCCGAAATCCCGTCCAAAATCCTGTACGACATCCCGTACGAAATCCCGTTCGAAATCCCGTCCGAAATCCCGTCCGAAATCCCGTCCGAAATCCCGTACGAAATCCAGTACGAAATCCCGTACGAAATCCCGTATGAAATCCCATCCGAAATCCCGTCCGAAATCGCGTCCGAAATCCAGTCCGAAATCCCGTACGAAATCCAGTACGAAATCCCGTAAGAAATCCCGTACGAAATCCCGTCCGAAATCCCGTCCGAAATCCTGTACGAAATCCCGTACGAAATCCCGTACGAAATCGAAATCCCGTTCGAAAACCTGTACGAAATCGAAATCCCGTACGAAATCCCGTCCGAAATCGAAATCCCGTCCGAAATCCCGTTCGAAATCCCGTACGAAATCCCGTCCGAAATCCCGTCCGAAATCTCGTACGAAATCCAGTACGAAATCCCGTACGAAATCCCATACGAAATCCCGTCCGAAATCCCGTCTGAAATCCCGTCCGAAATCCCGTACGAAATCCCGTCCGAAATCCCGTCCGAAATCCAGTCCAAAATCCCGTATGAAATCCTGTACGAAATCCAGTCCGAAATCTCATCCGAAATCCCGTCCGAAATCCCCTCCGAAATCCCGCCCAAAATCCTGTACGACATCCCGTACGAAATCCCGTTCGAAATCCCGTACGAAATCCCGTCCGAAATCCCGTCCGAAATCCCGTACGAAATCCAGTACGAAATCCCGTACGAAATCCCGTACGAAATCCCATCCGAAATCCCGTCCGAAATCGCGTCCGAAATCCAGTCCGAAATCCCGTACAAAATCCAGTACGAAATCCCGTAAGAAATCCCGTACGAAATCCCGTCCGAAATCCCGTCCGAAATCCTGTACGAAATCCCGTACGAAATCCCATACGAAATCCCGTCCGAAATCCCGTCTGAAATCCCGTCCAAAATCCCGTACGAAATCCCGTCCGAAATCCCGTCCGAAATCCAGTCCGAAATCCCGTACGAAATCCCATACAAAATCCAGTTCGAAATCCAGTCCGAAATCTCATCCGAAATCCCGTCCGAAATCCCGTCCGAAATCTCATCCGAAATCCCGTCCGAAATCCCGTCCGAAATCCCGTCCAAAATCCTGTACGACATCCCGTACGAAATCCTGTACGAAAT
The DNA here is from genome assembly GCF_015708825.2 of Lethenteron reissneri. Taxonomy (NCBI): domain Eukaryota; kingdom Metazoa; phylum Chordata; class Hyperoartia; order Petromyzontiformes; family Petromyzontidae; genus Lethenteron; species Lethenteron reissneri. The sequence continues at coordinate 25,354 of NW_026891551.1, forward strand.
CCAGTCCGAAATCCCATCCGAAATCCCGTCCGAAATCCCGTCCGAAATCCCGTCCAAAATCCCGTACGACATCCCGTACGAAATCCTGTACGAAATCCCGTACGAAATCGAAATCCCGTATGAAATTGAAATCCCGTACGAAATCCCGTCCGAAATCCCGTCCGAAATCCCGTCCGAAATCCCGTCCGAAATCCCGTCTGAAATCCTGTCCGAAATCCCGTCCGAAATCCCGTACGAAATCCTGTACGAAATCCCATACAAAATCCCATACGAAATCCCGTACGAAATCGAAATCCCGTACGAAATCCCGTAGGAAATCAAAATCCCGTCGGAAATCCCGTCAGAAATCCCGTACGAAATAGAAATCCCTTACAAAATCCCGTACTAAATCGAAATCCCGTACGAAATCCCGTAGGAAATCGAAATCCCATACGAAATCCCGTACGAAATCCCGTCTGAAATTGAAATCCCGTCCGAAATCCTGTACGAAATCGAAATCCCTTACAAAATCCCGTTCGACATCCCGTACGAAATAGAAATCCCGTACGAAATCCCGTACGAAATCGAAATCCCGTTCGAAAACCTGTACGAAATCGAAATCCCGTACGAAATCCCGTCCGAAATCGAAATCCCGTCCGAAATCCCGTTCGAAATCCCGTACGAAATCCCGTCCGAAATCCCGTCTGAAATCCCGTCCGAAATCCCGTACGAAATCCCGTCCGAAATCCCGTCCGAAATCCAGTCCAAAATCCCGTACGAAATCCTGTACGAAATCCAGTCCGAAATCTCATCCGAAATCCCGTCCGAAATCCCGTCCGAAATCCCGTCCAAAATCCTGTACGACATCCCGTACGAAATCCCGTTCGAAATCCCGTCCGAAATCCCGTCCGAAATCCCGTCCGAAATCCCGTACGAAATCCAGTAGGAAATCCCGTACGAAATCCCGTACGAAATCCCATCCGAAAGCCCGTCCGAAATCGCGAACGAAATCCAGTCCGAAATCCCGTACGAAATCCAGTACGAAATCCCGTAAGAAATCCCGTACGAAATCCCGTCCGAAATCCCGTCCGAAATCCTGTACGAAATCCCGTACGAAATCCCGTACGAAATCGAAATCCCGTTCGAAAACCTGTACGAAATCGAAATCCCGTACGAAATCCCGTCCGAAATCGAAATCCCGTCCGAAATCCCGTTCGAAATCCCGTACGAAATCCCGTCCGAAATCCCGTCCGAAATCCCGTACGAAATCCAGTACGAAATCCCGTACGAAATCCCATACGAAATCCCGTCCGAAATCCCGTCTGAAATCCCGTCCGAAATCCCGTACGAAATCCCGTCCGAAATCCCGTCCGAAATCCAGTCCAAAATCCCGTATGAAATCCTGTACGAAATCCAGTCCGAAATCTCATCCGAAATCCCGTCCGAAATCCCCTCCGAAATCCCGCCCAAAATCCTGTACGACATCCCGTACGAAATCCCGTTCGAAATCCCGTACGAAATCCCGTCCGAAATCCCGTCCGAAATCCCGTACGAAATCCAGTACGAAATCCCGTACGAAATCCCGTACGAAATCCCATCCGAAATCCCGTCCGAAATCGCGTCCGAAATCCAGTCCGAAATCCCGTACAAAATCCAGTACGAAATCCCGTAAGAAATCCCGTACGAAATCCCGTCCGAAATCCCGTCCGAAATCCTGTACGAAATCCCGTACGAAATCCCATACGAAATCCCGTCCGAAATCCCGTCTGAAATCCCGTCCAAAATCCCGTACGAAATCCCGTCCGAAATCCCGTCCGAAATCCAGTCCGAAATCCCGTACGAAATCCCATACAAAATCCAGTTCGAAATCCAGTCCGAAATCTCATCCGAAATCCCGTCCGAAATCCCGTCCGAAATCTCATCCGAAATCCCGTCCGAAATCCCGTCCGAAATCCCGTCCAAAATCCTGTACGACATCCCGTACGAAATCCTGTACGAAATCCAGTCCGAAATCCCATCCGAAATCCCGTCCGAAATCCCGTCCGAAATCCCGTCCAAAATCCCGTACGACATCCCGTACGAAATCCTATACGAAATCCCGTACGAAATCGAAATCCCGTATGAAATTGAAATCCCGTACGAAATCCCGTCCGAAATCCCGTCCGAAATCCCGTCCGAAATCCCGTCCGAAATCCCGTCCGAAATCCCGTCTGAAATCCTGTCCGAAATCCCGTCCGAAATCCCGTACGAAATCCTGTACGAAATCCCATACAAAATCCCATACGAAATCCCGTACGAAATCGAAATCCCGTACGAAATCCCGTAGGAAATCAAAATCCCGTCGGAAATCCCGTCAGAAATCCCGTACGAAATAGAAATCCCTTACAAAATCCCGTACTAAATCGAAATCCCGTACGAAATCCCGTAGGAAATCGAAATCCCATACGAAATCCCGTACGAAATCCCGTCTGAAATTGAAATCCCGTCCGAAATCCTGTACGAAATCGAAATCCCTTACAAAATCCCGTTCGACATCCCGTACGAAATAGAAATCCCGTACGAAATCCCGTACGAAATCGAAATCCCGTTCGAAAACCTGTACGAAATCGAAATCCCGTACGAAATCCCGTCCGAAATCGAAATCCCGTCCGAAATCCCGTTCGAAATCCCGTACGAAATCCCGTCCGAAATCCCGTCTGAAATCCCGTCCGAAATCCCGTACGAAATCCCGTCCGAAATCCCGTCCGAAATCCAGTCCAAAATCCCGTACGAAATCCTGTACGAAATCCAGTCCGAAATCTCATCCGAAATCCCATCCGAAATCCCGTCCGAAATCCCGTCCAAAATCCTGTACGACATCCCGTACGAAATCCCGTTCGAAATCCCGTCCGAAATCCCGTCCGAAATCCCGTCCGAAATCCCGTACGAAATCCAGTACGAAATCCCGTACGAAATCCCGTACGAAATCCCATCCGAAATCCCGTCCGAAATCGCGTCCGAAATCCAGTCCGAAATCCCGTACGAAATCCAGTACGAAATCCCGTAAGAAATCCCGTACGAAATCCCGTCCGAAATCCCGTCCGAAATCCTGTACGAAATCCCGTACGAAATCCCGTACGAAATCGAAATCCCGTTCGAAAACCTGTACGAAATCGAAATCCCGTACGAAATCCCGTCCGAAATCGAAATCCCGTCCGAAATCCCGTTAGAAATCCCGTACGAAATCCCGTCCGAAATCCCGTCCGAAATCCCGTACGAAATCCAGTACGAAATCCCGTACGAAATCCCATACGAAATCCCGTCCGAAATCCCGTCTGAAATCCCGTCCGAAATCCCGTACGAAATCCCGTCCGAAATCCCGTCCGAAATCCAGTCCAAAATCCCGTATGAAATCCTGTACGAAATCCAGTCCGAAATCTCATCCGAAATCCCGTCCGAAATCCCCTCCGAAATCCCGCCCAAAATCCTGTACGACATCCCGTACGAAATCCCGTTCGAAATCCCGTACGAAATCCCGTCCGAAATCCCGTCCGAAATCCCGTACGAAATCCAGTACGAAATCCCGTACGAAATCCCGTACGAAATCCCATCCGAAATCCCGTCCGAAATCGCGTCCGAAATCCAGTCCGAAATCCCGTACAAAATCCAGTACGAAATCCCGTAAGAAATCCCGTACGAAATCCCGTCCGAAATCCCGTCCGAAATCCTGTACGAAATCCCGTACGAAATCCCATACGAAATCCCGTCCGAAATCCCGTCTGAAATCCCGTCCAAAATCCCGTACGAAATCTTGTCCGAAATCCCGTCCGAAATCCAGTCCGAAATCCCGTACGAAATCCCATACAAAATCCAGTTCGAAATCCAGTCCGAAATCTCATCCGAAATCCCGTCCGAAATCCCGTCTGAAATCTCATCCGAAATCCCGTCCGAAATCCCGTCCGAAATCCCGTCCAAAATCCTGTACGACATCCCGTACGAAATCCTGTACGAAATCCAGTCCGAAATCCCATCCGAAATCCCGTCCGAAATCCCGTCCGAAATCCCGTCCAAAATCCCGTACGACATCCCGTACGAAATCCTGTACGAAATCCCGTACGAAATCGAAATCCCGTATGAAATTGAAATCCCGTACAAAATCCCGTCCGAAATCCCGTCCGAAATCCCGTCCGAAATCCCGTCCGAAATCCCGTCTGAAATCCTGTCCGAAATCCCGTCCGAAATCCCGTACGAAATCCTGTACGAAATCCCATACAAAATCCCATACGAAATCCCGTACGAAATCGAAATCCCGTACGAAATCCCGTAGGAAATCAAAATCCCGTCGGAAATCCCGTCAGAAATCCCGTACGAAATAGAAATCCCTTACAAAATCCCGTACTAAATCGAAATCCCGTACGAAATCCCGTAGGAAATCGAAATCCTATACGAAATCCCGTACGAAATCCCGTCTGAAATTGAAATCCCGTCCGAAATCCTGTACGAAATCGAAATCCCTTACAAAATCCCGTTCGACATCCCGTACGAAATAGAAATCCCGTACGAAATCCCGTACGAAATCGAAATCCCGTTCGAAAACCTGTACGAAATCGAAATCCTGTACAAAATCCCGTCCGAAATCGAAATCCCGTCCGAAATCCCGTTCGAAATCCCGTACGAAATCCCGTCCGAAATCCCGTCTGAAATCCCGTCCGAAATCCCGTACGAAATCCCGTCCGAAATCCCGTCCGAAATCCAGTCCAAAATCCCGTACGAAATCCTGTACGAAATCCAGTCCGAAATCTCATCCGAAATCCCGTCCGAAATCCCGTCCGAAATCCCGTCCAAAATCCTGTACGACATCCCGTACGAAATCCCGTTCGAAATCCCGTCCGAAATCCCGTCCGAAATCCCGTCCGAAATCCCGTACGAAATCCCGTACGAAATCCCGTACGAAATCCCGTACGAAATCCCATCCGAAATCCCGTCCGAAATCGCGTCCGAAATCCAGTCCGAAATCCCGTACGAAATCCAGTACGAAATCCCGTAAGAAATCCCGTACGAAATCCCGTCCGAAATCCCGTCCGAAATCCTGTACGAAATCCCGTACGAAATCCCGTACGAAATCGAAATCCCGTTCGAAAACCTGTACGAAATCGAAATCCCGTACGAAATCCCGTCCGAAATCGAAATCCCGTCCGAAATCCCGTTCGAAATCCCGTACGAAATCCCGTCCGAAATCCCGTCCGAAATCCCGTACGAAATCCAGTACGAAATCCCGTACGAAATCCCATACGAAATCCCGTCCGAAATCCCGTCTGAAATCCCGTCCGAAATCCCGTACGAAATCCCGTCCGAAATCCCGTCCGAAATCCAGTCCAAAATCCCGTACGAAATCCTGTACGAAATCCAGTCCGAAATCTCATCCGAAATCCCGTCCGAAATCCCCTCCGAAATCCCGCCCAAAATCCTGTACGACATCCCGTACGAAATCCCGTTCGAAATCCCGTACGAAATCCCGTCCGAAATCCCGTCCGAAATCCCGTACGAAATCCAGTACGAAATCCCGTACGAAATCCCGTACGAAATCCCATCCGAAATCCCGTCCGAAATCGCGTCCGAAATCCAGTCCGAAATCCCGTACAAAATCCAGTACGAAATCCCGTAAGAAATCCCGTACGAAATCCCGTCCGAAATCCCGTCCGAAATCCTGTACGAAATCCCGTACGAAATCCCATACGAAATCCCGTCCGAAATCCCGTCTGAAATCCCGTCCAAAATCCCGTACGAAATCCCGTCCGAAATCCCGTCCGAAATCCAGTCCGAAATCCCGTACGAAATCCCATACAAAATCCAGTTCGAAATCCAGTCCGAAATCTCATCCGAAATCCCGTCCGAAATCCCGTCCGAAATCCCGTCCAGGATCCTGTACGACATCCCGTACGAAATCCTGTACGAAATCCAGTCCGAAATCCCGTCCGAAATCCCGTCCAAAATCCTGTACGAAATCCCGTACGAAATCCTGTACGAAATCCAGTCCGAAATCCCATCCGAAATCCCGTCCGAAATCCCGTACGACATCCCGTACGAAATCCTGTACGAAATCCCGTACGAAATCGAAATCCCGTATGAAATCGAAATCCCGTACGAAATCCCGTACGAAATCCCGTACGAAATCGAAATCCCGTACGAAATCCCATACGAAATCCCTTCCGAAATCTAAATCCCGTCCAAAATCTAAATCACGTCCGAAATCCCGTCCAAAAACCAGTCCGAAATCCCTTCCGAAATCCCGTACGAAATCCTGTATGAAATCCAGTCCGAAATCCCCTACAAAATCGTAATCCCGTACGAAATCCCGTACGAAATCGAAATCCCGTATGAAATCGAAATCCCGTTTGAAATCCCGTACGAAATCCCGTATGAAATCGAAATCCCGTACGAAATCGCATACGAAATCCCTTCTGAAATCTAAATCCCGTCCGATATCTAAATACCGTCCGAAATCCCGTCCAAAAACCAGTCCGAAATCCCTTCCGAAATCCCGTACGAAATCCTGTACGAAATCCAGTCCGAAATCCTGTACAAAATCGAAATCCCATACGATATCCCGGACGAAATCGAAATTTCGTACGAAATCGAAATCCCGTACGAAATCCCGTACGAAATCCCGTACGAAATCCCGTCCGAAATCCCGTCCGAAATCCCGTCCGAAATCCCGTCCGAAATCCCGTCTGAAATCCTGTCCGAAATCCCGTCCGAAATCCCGTACGAAATCCTGTACGAAATCCCATACAAAATCCCATACGAAATCCCGTACGAAATCGAAATCCCGTACGAAATCCCGTAGGAAATCAAAATCCCGTCGGAAATCCCGTCAGAAATCCCGTACGAAATAGAAATCCCTTACAAAATCCCGTACTAAATCGAAATCCCGTACGAAATCCCGTAGGAAATCGAAATCCCATACGAAATCCCGTATGAAATCCCGTCTGAAATCGAAATCCCGTCCGAAATCCTGTACGAAATCGAAATCCCTTACAAAATCTTGTTCGACATCCCGTACGAAATAGAAATCCCGTACGAAATCCCGTACGAAATCGAAATCCCGTTCGAAAACCTGTACGAAATCGAAATCCCGTCCGAAATCGAAATCCCGTCCGAAATCCCGTTCGAAATCCCGTACGAAATCCCGTCCGAAATCCCGTCCGAAATCCCGTACGAAATCCAGTACGAAATCCCGTACGAAATCCCATATGAAATCCCGTCCGAAATCCCGTCTGAAATCCCGTCCGAAATCCCGTACGAAATCCCGTCCGAAATCCCGTCCGAAATCCAGTCCAAAATCCCGTACGAAATCCTGTACGAAATCCAGTCCGAAATCTCATCCGAAATCCCGTCCGAAATCCCGTCCGAAATCCCGTCCAAAATCCTGTACGACATCCCGTACGAAATCCCGTTCGAAATCCCGTCCGAAATCCCGTCCGAAATCCCGTCCGAAATCCCGTACGAAATCCAGTACGAAATCCCGTACGAAATCCCGTACGAAATCCCATCCGAAATCCCGTCCGAAATCGCGTCCGAAATCCAGTCCGAAATCCCGTACGAAATCCAGTACGAAATCCCGTAAGAAATCCCGTACGAAATCCCGTCCGAAATCCCGTCCGAAATCCTGTACGAAATCCCGTACGAAATCCCGTACGAAATCGAAATCCCGTTCGAAAACCTGTACGAAATCGAAATCCCGTACGAAATCCCGTCCGAAATCGAAATCCCGTCCGAAATCCCGTTCGAAATCCCGTACGAAATCCCGTCCGAAATCCCGTCCGAAATCCCGTACGAAATCCAGTACGAAATCCCGTACGAAATCCCATACGAAATCCCATCCGAAATCCCGTCTGAAATCCCGTCCGAAATCCCGTACGAAATCCCGTCCGAAATCCCGTCCGAAATCCAGTCCAAAATCCCGTACGAAATCCTGTACGAAATCCAGTCCGAAATCTCATCCGAAATCCCGTCCGAAATCCCGTCCGAAATCCCGTCCAAAATCCTGTACGACATCCCGTACGAAATCCCGTTCGAAATCCCGTCCGAAATCCCGTCCGAAATCCCGTCCGAAATCCCGTACGAAATCCAGTACGAAATCCCGTACGAAATCCCGTACGAAATCCCATCCGAAATCCCGTCCGAAATCGCGTCCGAAATCCAGTCCGAAATCCCGTACGAAATCCAGTACGAAATCCCGTAAGAAATCCCGTACGAAATCCCGTCCGAAATCCCGTCCGAAATCCTGTACGAAATCCCGTACGAAATCCCGTACGAAATCCCATACGAAATCCCGTCCGAAATCCCGTCTGAAATCCCGTCCAAAATCCCGTACGAAATCCCGTCCGAAATCCCGTCCGAAATCCAGTCCGATATCCCGTACGAAATTCCATACAAAATCCAGTTCGAAATCCAGTCCGAAATCTCATCCGAAATCCCGTCCGAAATCCCGTCCGAAATCCCGTCCAAAATCCTGTACGACATCCCGTACGAAATCCTGTACGAAATCCAGTCCGAAATCCCGTCCGAAATCCCGTCCAAAATCCTGTACGAAATCCCGTACGAAATCCTGTACGAAATCCAGTCCGAAATCCCATCCGAAATCCCGTCCGAAATCCCGTACGACATCCCGTATGAAATCCTGTACGAAATCCCGTACGAAATCGAAATCCCGTATGAAATCGAAATCCCGTACGAAATCCCGTACGAAATCCCGTACGAAATCGAAATCCCGTACGAAATCCCATACGAAATCCCTTCCGAAATCTAAATCCCGTCCAAAATCTAAATCACGTCCGAAATCCCGTCCAAAAACCAGTCCGAAATCCCTTCCGAAATCCCGTACGAAATCCTGTACGAAATCCAGTCCGAAATCCTGTACAAAATCGAAATCCCATACGATATCCCGGACGAAATCGAAATTTCGTACGAAATCGAAATCCCGTACGAAATCCCGTACGAAATCCCGTACGAAATCCCGTCCGAAATCCCGTCCGAAATCCCGTCCGAAATCCCGTCCGAAATCCCGTCTGAAATCCTGTCCGAAATCCCGTCCGAAATCCCGTACGAAATCCTGTACGAAATCCCATACAAAATCCCATACGAAATCCCGTACGAAATCGAAATCCCGTACGAAATCCCGTAGGAAATCAAAATCCCGTCGGAAATCCCGTCAGAAATCCCGTACGAAATAGAAATCCCTTACAAAATCCCGTACTAAATCGAAATCCCGTACGAAATCCCGTAGGAAATCGAAATCCCATACGAAATCCCGTACGAAATCCCGTCTGAAATCGAAATCCCGTCCGAAATCCTGTACGAAATCGAAATCCCTTACAAAATCCCGTTCGACATCCCGTACGAATAGAAATCCCGTACGAAATCCCGTACGAAATCGAAATCCCGTTCGAAAACCTGTACGAAATCGAAATCCCGTACGAAATCCCGTCCGAAATCGAAATCCCGTCCGAAATCCCGTTCGAAATCCCGTACGAAATCCCGTCCGAAATCCCGTCCGAAATCCCGTACGAAATCCAGTACGAAATCCCGTACGAAATCCCATACGAAATCCCGTCCGAAATCCCGTCTGAAATCCCGTCCAAAATCCTGTACGACATCCCGTACGAAATCCTGTACGAAATCCAGTCCGAAATCCCATCCGAAATCCCGTCCGAAATCCCGTCCGAAATCCCGTCCAAAATCCTGTACGACATCCCGTACGAAATCCTGTACGAAATCCAGTCCGAAATCCCGTCCGAAATCCCGTCCAAAATCCTGTACGAAATCCCGTACGAAATCCTGTACGAAATCCAGTCCGAAATCCCATCCGAAATCCCGTCCGAAATCCCGTACGACATCCCGTACGAAATCCTGTACGAAATCCCGTACGAAATCGAAATCCCGTACGAAATCCCGTACGAAATCCCGTACGAAATCGAAATCCCGTACGAAATCCCATACGAAATCCCTTCCGAAATCTAAATCCCGTCCAAAATCTAAATCACATCCGAAATCCCGTCCAAAAACCAGTCCGAAATCCCTTCCGAAATCCCGTACGAAATCCTGTACGAAATCCAGTCCGAAATCCTGTACAAAATCGAAATCCCATACGATATCCCGGACGAAATCGAAATTTCGTACGAAATCGAAATCCCGTACGAAATCCCGTACGAAATCCCGTACGAAATCCCGTCCGAAATCCCGTCCGAAATCCCGTCCGAAATCCCGTCCGAAATCCCGTCTGAAATCCTGTCCGAAATCCCGTCCGAAATCCCGTACGAAATCCTGTACGAAATCCCATACAAATAACATACGAAATCCTGTACGAAATCGAAATCCCGTACTAAATCCCGTAGGAAATCAAAATCCCGTCGGAAATCCCGTCAGAAATCCCGTACGAAATAGAAATCCCTACAAAATCTCGTACTAAATCGAAATCCCGTACGAAATCCCGTAGGAAATCGAAATCCCATACGAAATCCCGAACGAAATCCCGTCTGAAATCGAAATCCCGTCCGAAATCCTGTACGAAATCGAAATCCCTTACAAAATCCCGTTCGACATTCCGTACGAAATAAAATCCCGTACGAAATCGAAATCCCGTTCGAAATCCTGTACGAAATCGAAATCCCGTACGAAATCCCGTCCGAAATCGAAATCCCGTCCGAAATCCCGTTCGAAATCCCGTCCGAAATCCCGTCCGAAATCCCGTCCGAAATCCCGTACGAAATCCAGTACGAAATCCCGTACGAAATCCCATACGAAATCCCGTCCGAAATCCCGTCTGAAATCCCGTCCGAAATCCCGTACGAAATCCCGTCCGAAATCCCGTCCGAAATCCAGTCCAAAATCCTGTACGACATCCCGTACGAAATCCCGTTCGAAATCCCGTCCGAAATCCCGTCCGAAATCCCGTCCGAAATCCCGTCCGAAATCCCGTACGAAATCCAGTACTAAATCCCGTACGAAATCCCATACGAAATCCTGTACGAAATCCAGTCCGAAATCTCATCCGAAATCCCGTCCGAAATCCCGTCCGAAATCTCGTCCAAAATCCTGTACGACATCCCGTACGAAATCCCGTTCGAAATCCCGTCCGAAATCCCGTCCGAAATCCCGTCCGAAATCCCGTACGAAATCCAGTACTAAATCCCGTACGAAATCCCATACGAAATCCCGTCCGAAATCCCGTTTGAAATCCCGTCCGAAATCCCGTACGAAATCCCGTCCGAATCCCGTCCGAAATCCAGTCCAAAATCCCGTACGAAATCCCATACAAAATCCTGTACGAAATCCCTTCCGAAATCTAAATCCCGTCCAAAATCTAAATCACGTCCGAAATCCCGTCCAAAAACCAGTCCGAAATCCCTTCCGAAATCCCGTACGAAATCCTGTACGAAATCCAGTCCGAAATCCTGAACAAAATCGAAATCCCATACGATATCCCGGACGAAATCGAAATTTCGTACGAAATCGAAATCCCGTACGAAATCCCGTACGAAATCCCGTACGAAATCCCATCCGAAATCCCGTCCGAAATCGCGTCCGAAATCCAGTCCGAAATCTCGTACGAAATCCAGTACGAAATCCCGTAAGAAATCCCGTACGAAATCCCGTCCGAAATCCCGTCCGAAATCCTGTACGAAATCCCGTACGAAATCCCATACGAAATCCCATACGAAATCCCGTCCGAAATCCCGTCTGAAATCCCGTCCGAAATCCCATACGAAATCCCGTCCGAAATCCCGTCCGAAATCCAGTCCGAAATCCCGTACGAAATCCCATACAAAATCCAGTTCGAAATCCAGTCCGAAATCTCATCCGAAATCCCGTCCGAAATCCCGTCCGAAATCCCGTCCAAAATCCTGTACGACATCCCGTACGAAATCCTGTACGAAATCCAGTCCGAAATCCCATCCGAAATCCCGTCCGAAATCCCGTCCGAAATCCCGTCCAAAATCCCGTACGACATCCCGTACGAAATCCTGTACGAAATCCCGTACGAAATCGAAATCCCGTATGAAATTGAAATCCCGTACGAAATCCCGTCCGAAATCCCGTCCGAAATCCCGTCCGAAATCCCGTCCGAAATCCCGTCTGAAATCCTGTCCGAAATCCCGTCCGAAATCCCGTACGAAATCCTGTACGAAATCCCATACAAAATCCCATACGAAATCCCGTACGAAATCGAAATCCCGTACAAAATCCCGTAGGAAATCAAAATCCCGTCGGAAATCCCGTCAGAAATCCCGTACGAAATAGAAATCCCTACAAAATCCCGTACTAAATCGAAATCCCGTACGAAATCCCGTAGGAAATCGAAATCCCATACGAAATCCCGTACGAAATCCCGTCTGAAATCGAAATCCCGTCCGAAATCCTGTACGAAATCGAAATCCCTTACAAAATCCCGTTCGACATCCCGTACGAAATAGAAATCCCGTACAAAATCCCGTACGAAATAGAAATCCCGTACGAAGTCCCGTACGAAATCGAAATCCCGTTCGAAATACTGTACGAAATCGAAATCCCGTACGAAATCCCGTCCGAAATCGAAATCCCGTCCGAAATCCCGTTCGAAATCCGTCCGAAATCCCGTCCGAAATCCCGTCCGAATCCCGTACGAAATCCAGTACGAAATCCCGTACGAAATCCCATACGAAATCCCGTCCGAAATCCCGTCTGAAATCCGTCCGAAATCCCGTACGAAATCCCGTCCGAAATCCCGTCCGAAATCCAGTCCAAAATCCCGTACGAAATCCTGTACGAAATCCAGTCCGAAATCTCATCCGAAATCCCCGTCCGAAATTCCGTCCGAAATCCCGTCCGAAATACCGTCCAAAATCCTGTACGACATCCCGTACGAAATCCCGTTCGAAATCCCGTCCGAATCCCGTCCGAAATCCCGTCCGAAATCCCCTACGGAATCCAGTACGAAATCCCGTACGAAATCCCATTACGAAATCCCGTCCGAAATCCCGTCTGAAATCCCGTCCGAAATCCCGTACGAAATCCCGTCCCGAAAATCCCGTCCGAAATCCAGTCCCAAAATCCCCGTACGAAATCCCATACAAAATCCGTACGAAATCCAGTCCGAAATCTTCATCCGAATCCCGTCCGAAATCCCGTCCGAAATCCCGTCCAAAATCCTGTACGACATCCCGTACGAAATCCTGTACGAAATCCAGTCGGAAATCCCGTCCGAAATCCCGTCCAAAATCCTGTACGAAATCCCGTACGAAATCCTGTACGAAATCCAGTCCGAAATCCCATCCGAAATCCCGTCCGAAATCCCGTACGACATCCCGTACGAAATCCTGTACGAATCCCGTACGAAATCGAAATCCCGTATGAAATCGAAATCCCGTACGAAATCCCGTACGAAATCCCGTACGAAATCGAAATCCCGTACGAAATCCCATACGAAATCCCTTCCGAAATCTAAATCCCGTCCAAAATCTAAATCACGTCCTAAATCCCGTCCAAAACCAGTCCGAAATCCCTTCCGAAATCCCGTACGAATTCCTGTATGAAATCCAGTCCGAAATCCCCTACAAAATCGTAATCCCGTACGAAATCCCGTACCGAAATCGAAATCCCGTATGAAATCGAAATCACGTCCAAAATCCCGTACGAAATCCCATACAAAATCCTGTACGAAATCCAGTCCGAAATCTCCCGAAATCCCGTCCGAAATCCCGTCCGAAATCCCGTCCAAATCCTGTACGACATCCCGTACGAAATCCTGTACGAAATCCAGTCGGAAATCCCGTCCGAAATCCCGTCCAAATCCTGTACGAAATCCCGTACGAAATCCTGTACGAAATCCAGTCCGAAATCCCTCCGAAATCCCGTCCGAATCCCGTACGCATCCCCGAATCCTGTACGAAATCCGTACGAAATCGAAATCCCGTATGAAATCGAAATCCCGTACGAAATCCCGTACGAAATCCCGTACGAAATCGAAATGCCCGTACGAATCCCATACGAATCCCTTCCGAAATCTAAATCCCGTCCAAAAATCTAAATCACGTCCTAAATCCCGTCCAAAAACCAGTCCGAAATCCCTTCCGAAATCCCGTACGAATTCCTGTATGAAATTCCAGTCCGAAATCCCCTACAAAATCGTAATCCCGTACGAAATCCCTTCCGAAATCTAAATCCCGTCCAAAATCTAAATCACGTCCTAATCCCGTCCAAAAACCAGTCCGAAATCCCTTCCGAAATCCCGTACGAAATCCTGTACGAAATCCAGTCCGAAATCCTGTACAAAATCGAAATCCCGTACGATATCCCGGACGAAATCGAAATTTCGTACGAAATCGAAATCCCGTACGAAATCCCGTACGAAATCCCGGACGAAAATCCCATCCGAATCCCCCCGATCCGAAATCGGTACGAAATCCAGTCCGAAATCCCGTACGAAATCCAGTACGAAATCCCGTAAGAAATCCCGTACGAAATCCTGTCCGAAATCCCATCCGAAATCCTGTACGAAATCCCGTACGAATCCCGTACGAAATCCCATACGAAATCCCGTCCGAAATCCCGTCTGAAATCCCGTCCGAAATCCCGTACGAAATCCCCGTCCGAAATCCAGTCCGAAATCCCGTACGAAATCCCATACAAAATCCTGTACGAAATCCAGTCCGAAATCTCATCTGAAATCCCGTCCGAAATCCCGTCCGAAATCCCGTTCAAATCCTGTACGACATCCCGTACGAAATCCTGTACGAAATCCAGTCCGAAATCCCATCCGAAATCCCGTCCGAAATCCCGTCCGAAATCCCGTCCGAAATCCCATCCAAAATCCCGTACGACATCCCGTACGAAATCCTGTACGAAATCCCATACTAAATCGAAATCCCGTATGAAATTGAAATCCCGTACGAAATCCCGTCTGAAATCCCGTCCGAAATCCAGTCCGAAATCCCGTCGAAATCCCGTCAGAAATCCTGTCCGAAATCCCGTCCGAAATCCCGTACGAAATCCTGTACGAAATCCCATACAAAATCCCATACGAAATCCCGTTCGAAATCGAAATCCCGTACGAAATCCCGTAGGAAATCGAAATCCCGTCGGAAATCCCGTCAGAAATCCCGTACGAAATAGAAATCCCTTACAAAATCCCGTACGAAATCAAAATCCCGTACGAAATTCCATAGGAAATCGAAATCCCATACGAAATCCCGTCTGAAATCCCGTCTGAAATCCCGTCCGAATCCCGTACGAAATCCCGTCCGAAATCCCGTCCGAAATCCAGTACAAAATCCAGTACGAAATCCCATACAAAATCCTGTACGAAATCCAGTCCGAAATCTCATCCGAAATCCTGTCCGAAATCCCGTCCGAAATCCCGTCCGAAATCCCGTCCGAAATCCCGTACGAATCCAGTACGAATCCCGTACGAAATCCATACGAAATCCTCCGATAATCCCGTCTGAATCCCGTCCGAAATCCCGTACGAAATCCCGTCCGAAATCCCGTCCGAAATCCAGTCCAAAATCCCGTACGAAATCCCATACAAAATCCTGTACGAAATCCAGTCCGAAATCTCATCCGAAATCCCGTCCGAAATCCCGTCCGAAATCCCGTCCGAAATCCCGTACGAAATCCAGTACGAAATCCCGTACGAAATCCCATACGAAATCCCGTCCGAAATCCCGTCTGAAATCCCGTCCGAAATCCCGTACGAAATCCCGTCCGAAATCCCGTCCGAAATCCAGTCCAAAATCCCGTCCGAAATCCTGTACGAAATCCAGTCCGAAATCTCATCCGAAATCCCGTCCGAAATTCCGTCCGAAATCCCGTCCGAAATCCCGTCCAAAATCCTGTACAACATCCCGTACGAAATCCCGTTCGAAATCCCCGTCCGAAATCACGTCCGAAATCCGTCCGAAATCCCCTACGAAATCCAGTACGAAATCCCGTACGAAATCCCATACGAAAATTCCGTCCGAAATGCCGTCTGAAATCCCGTCCGAAATCCCGTACGAAATCCCGTCCGAAATCCCGTCCGAAATCCAGTCCAAAATCCCGTACGAAATCCATACAAAATCCTGTACGAAATCCAGTCCGAAATCTCATCCGAAATCCCGTCCGAAATCCCGTCCGAAATCCCGCCAAAATCCTGTACGACATCCCGTACGAAATCCTGTACGAAATCCAGTCCGAAATCCCGTCCGAAATCCCGTCCAAAATCCTGTACGAAATCCCGTACGAATCCTGTACGAAATCCAGTCCGAAATCCCATCCGAAATCCCGTCCGAAATCCCGTACGACATCCCGTACGAAATCCTGTACGAAATCCGTACGAAATCGAATCCCGTATGAATCGAAATCCCGTACGAAATCCCGTACGAAATCCCGTACGAATCGAAATCCCGTACGAAATCCCATACGAAATCCCTTCCGAAATCTAATCCCGTCCAAATCTAAATCACGTCCGAAATCCCGTCCAAAACCAGTCCGAAATCCCTTCCGAAATCCCGTACGAAATCCTGTATGAAATCCAGTCCGAAATCCCCTACAAAATCGTAATCCCGTACGAAATCCCGTACGAAATCGAAATCCCGTATGAAATCGAAATCCCGTTTGAAATCCCGTACGAAATCCCGTATGAAATCGAAATCCCGTACGAAATCGCATACGAAATCCCTTCTGAAATCTAATCCCGTCCGATATCTAAATACCGTCCGAATCCCGTCCAAAAACCAGTCCGAAATCCCTTCCGAAATCCCGTACGAAATCCTTACGAAATCCAGTCCGAATCCTGTACAAAATCGAAATCCCGTACGATATCCCGGACGAAATCGAAATTTCGTACGAAATCGAAATCCCGTACGAAATCCCGTACGAAATCCCGTACGAAATCCCATCCGAAATCCCGTCGAAATTGCGTCCGAATCCAGTCCGAAATCCCGTACGAAATCCAGTACGAAATCCCGTAAGAAATCCCGTACGAAATCCTGTCCGAAATCCCTCCGAAATCCTGTACGAAATCCGTACGAAATCCCGTCGAAATCCCATAACGAAATCCCGTCCGAAATCCCGTCTGAAATCCCGTCCGAAATCCCGTAGAAATCCCGTCCGAAATCCAGTCCGAATCCCACAAATCGTAATCCCGTACGAAATCCCTTCCGAATCTAAATCCCGTATGAAATCGAATCACGTCCAAAATCCCGTACGAAATCCCTACAAAATCCTGTACGAAATCCATCCGAAATCTCATCCGAAATCCCGTCCGAAATCCCGTCCGAAATCCCCGTCCAAATCCTGTACGCATCCGTACGAAATCCTGTACGAAATCCAGTCGGAAATCCCGTCCGAAATCCCGTCCAAATCCTGTACGAAATCCCGTACGAAATCCTGTACGAAATCCAGTCCGAAATCCATCCGAAATCCGTCCAAATCCCTACGACATCCCGTACGAAATCCTGTACAAATCCCGTACGAATCGAAATCCCGTATGAAATCGAAATCCCGTACGAAATCCCGTACGAAATCCCGTACGAAATCGAAATCCCGTACGAAATCCCATACGAAATCCCTTCCGAAATCTAAATCCCGTCCAAAATCTAAATCACGTCCTAAATCCCGTCCAAAAACCAGTCCGAAATCCCTTCCGAAATCCCGTACGAATTCCTGTATGAAATCCAGTCCGAATCCCCTACAAAATCGTAATCCCGTACGAAATCCCTTCCGAAATCTAATCCCGTCCAAAATCTAAATCACGCCTAAATCCCGTCCAAAACCAGTCCGAAATCCCTTCCAAATCCCGTACGAAATCCTGTACGAAATCCAGTCCGAAATCCTGTACAAATCGAAATCCCGTACGATATCCCGGACGAAATCGAATTTCGTACGAATCGAATCCCGTACGAATCCCGTACGAAATCCCGTACGAAATCCCATCCGAAATCCCGTCCGAAATCGCGTACGAATCCAGTCCGAAATCCCCGTACGAAATCCAGTACGAAATCCCCTAAGAAATCCCGTACGAAATCCTGTCCGAAATCCCATCCGAAATCCTGTACGAAATCCCGTACGAAATCCCGTACGAAATCCCATACGAAATCCCGTCCGAAATCCCGTCTGAAATCCCGTCCGAAATCCCGTACGAAATCCCGTCCGAAATCCAGTCCGAAATCCCGTACGAATCCCATACAAAATCCTGTACGAAATCCAGTCCGAAATCTCATCTGAAATCCCGTCCGAAATCCCGTCCGAAATCCCGTTCAAATCCTGTACGACATCCCGTAGAATCCTGTACGAAATCCAGTCCGAAATCCCATCCGAATCCCGTCCGAAATCCCTCCGAATCCCGTCCGAAATCCCATCCAACCCGTACGACATCCCGTACGAAATCCTGTACAAATCCCTACTAAATCGAAATCCCGTATGAAATTGAAATCCCGTACGAAATCCCGTCTGAACTCCCGTCCGAATCCAGTCCGAAATCCCGTCCGAATCCCGTCAAAATCCTGTCCGAATCCCGTCCGAAATCCCGTACGAAATCCTGTACGAAATCCCATACAAAATCCCATACGAAATCCCGTTCGAAATCGAAATCCCGTACGAAATCCCGTAGAAATCGAAATCCCGTCGGAAATCCCGTCAGAAATCCCGTACGAAATAAATCCCTACAAAATCCCGTACGAAATCAAATCCCGTACGAAATTCCATAGGAAATCGAAATCCCATACGAAATCCCGTCTGAAATCCCGTCTGAAATCCCGTCCGAATCCCGTACGAAATCCCGTCCGAATCCCGTCCGAATCCAGTACAAATCCATACGAAATCCCTACAAAATCCTGTACGAATCCAGTCCGAAATCTCATCCGAAATCCTGTCCGAAATCCCGTCCGAAATCCCGTCCAAATCCCGTCCGAAATCCCGTACGAAATCCAGTACGAAATCCCGTACGAAATCCCATACGAAATCCCGTCCGAAATCCCGTCTGAAATCCCGTCCGAAATCCCGTACGAAATCCCGTCCGAAATCCCGTCCGAAATCCAGTCCAAAATCCCGTACGAAATCCATACAAAATCCTGTACGAAATCCAGTCCGAAATCTCATCCGAAATCCCGTCCGAAATCCCGTCCGAAATCCGTCCGAAATCCCGTACGAAATCCAGTACGAAATCCGTACGAAATCCCATACGAAATCCCGTCCGAAATCCCGTCTGAAATCCCGTCCGAAATCCCGTACGAAATCCCGTCCGAAATCCCGTCCGAAATCCAGTCCAAAATCCCGTCCGAAATCCTGTACGAATCCAGTCCGAATCTCATCCGAAATCCCGTCCGAAATTCCGTCCGAAATCCCGTCCGAAATCCCGTCCAAAATCCTGTACACATCCCGTACGAAATCCCGTTCGAAATCCCGTCCGAAATCCGTCCGAAATCCCGTCCGAAATCCCCTACGAAATCCAGTACGAAATCCCGTACGAAATCCCATACGAAATTCCGTCCGAATCCGTCTGAAATCCCGTCCGAAATCCCGTACGAAATCCCGTCCGAAATCCCGTCCGAAATCCAGTCCAAAATCCCGTACGAATCCCATACAAAATCCTGTACGAAATCCAGTCCGAAATCTCATCCGAAATCCCGTCCGAAATCCCGTCCGAAATCCCGTCCAAAATCCTGTACGACATCCCGTACGAAATCCTGTACGAAATCCAGTCCGAAATCCCGTCCGAAATCCCGTCCAAAATCCTGTACGAAATCCAGTCCGAAATCCCATCCGAAATCCCGTCCGAAATCCCGTACGACATCCCGTACGAAATCCTGTACGAAATCCCGTACGAAATCGAAATCCCGTATGAAATCGAAATCCCGTACGAAATCCCGTACGAAATCCCGTACGAAATCGAAATCCCGTACGAAATCCCATACGAAATCCCTTCCGAAATCTAAATCCCGTCCAAAATCTAAATCACGTCCGAAATCCCGTCCAAAACCAGTCCGAAATCCCTTCCGAAATCCCGTACGAAATCCTGTATGAAATCCAGTCCGAAATCCCCTACAAAATCGTAATCCCGTACGAAATCCCGTACGAAATCGAAATCCCGTATGAAATCGAAATCCCGTTTGAAATCCCGTACGAAATCCCGTATGAAATCGAAATCCCGTACGAAATCGCATACGAAATCCCTTCTGAAATCTAAATCCCGTCCGATATCTAAATCCGTCCGAAATCCCGTCCAAAAACCAGTCCGAAATCCCTTCCGAAATCCCGTACGAAATCCTGTACGAAATCCAGTCCGAAATCCTGTACAAAATCGAAATCCCTACGATATCCCGGACGAAATCGAAATTTCGTACGAAATCGAAATCCCGTACGAAATCCCGTACGAAATCCCGTACGA
Organism: Lethenteron reissneri; assembly: GCF_015708825.2. Classification (NCBI taxonomy): domain Eukaryota; kingdom Metazoa; phylum Chordata; class Hyperoartia; order Petromyzontiformes; family Petromyzontidae; genus Lethenteron; species Lethenteron reissneri. The sequence goes on from NW_026891551.1 coordinate 45,719, forward strand.
AATCCCATCCGAAATCCCGTCCGAAATCGCGTCCGAAATCCAGTCCGAAATCCCGTACGAAATCCAGTACGAAATCCCGTAAGAAATCCCGTACGAAATCCTGTCCGAAATCCCGTCCGAAATCCTGTACGAAATCCCGTACGAAATCCCGTACGAAATCCCATACGAAATCCCGTCCGAAATCCCGTCTGAAATCCCGTCCGAAATCCCGTACGAAATCCCGTCCGAAATCCAGTCCGAAATCCCGTACGAAATCCCATACAAATCCTGTACGAAATCCAGTCCGAAATCTCATCCGAAATCCCGTCCGAAATCCCGTCCGAAATCCCGTTCAAAATCCTGTACGACATCCCGTACGAAATCCTGTACGAATCCAGTCCGAAATCCCATCCGAAATCCCGTCCGAAATCCCGTCCGAAATCCCGTCCGAAATCCCATCCAAAATCCCGTACGACATCCCGTACGAAATCCTGTACGAAATCCCATACTAAATCGAAATCCCGTATGAAATTGAAATCCCGTACGAAATCCCGTCTGAAATCCCGTCCGAAATCCAGTCCGAAATCCCGTCCGAAATCCCGTCTGAAATCCTGTCCGAAATCCCGTCCGAAATCCCGTACGAATCCTGTACGAAATCCCATACAAAATCCCATAACGAATCCCGTTCGAAATCGAAATCCCGTACGAAATCCCGTAGGAAATCGAAATCCCGTCGGAAATCCCGTCAGAAATCCCGTACGAAATAGAAATCCCTTACAAAATCCCGTACGAAATCGAAATCCCGTACGAAATTCCATAGGAAATCGAAATCCCATACGAAATCCCGTCTGAAATCCCGTCTGAAATCCCGTCCGAAATCCCGTACGAAATCCCGTCCGAAATCCCGTCCGAAATCCAGTCCAAAATCCCGTACGAAATCCCATACAAAATCCTGTACGAAATCCAGTCCGAAATCTCATCCGAAATCCTGTCCGAAATCCCGTCCGTAAATCCCGTCCGAAATCCCGTCCGAAATCCCGTACGAAATCCAGTACGAAATCCGTACGAAATCCCATACGAAATCCCGTCCGAACTCCCGTCTGAAATCCCGTCCGAAATCCCTTACGAAATCCG